>NW_026970502.1:132500-244183 GCF_028390025.1 Pseudophryne corroboree
ACGCACAGCAGGTGAGGGGGGGGTGGCTGGACACACAGCAGGGAGGGGGGGTAGGCCGGACACACAGCAGGTGAGGGGGGGGGCTGGACACACAGCAGGTGAGGGGGGGGGGGCTGGACACACAGCAGGTGAGGGGGGGGGGTAGGCCGGACACACAGCAGGTGAGGGGGGGGGGGTGGCTGGACACACAGCAGGGAGGGAAGGGGGTAGGGGGGTGGCCTTATTATAATAACCGTGTGGGGGAGGAGTCTGCGGCGGTGGGTGAATGAGATGTGGGGGCAGGCTGCTAAGGGTGCAGGGGAGGAGGGGAAGGGAGCCGGATGGATCTGAATGTGAGCCGCACGTAAGGGACCATACTGATCCTCCCCACCTCAGCCCGCTGGTGCTGCTGCCTGACTTCTTCCGTGCAGCACAGCTGTCTTCTCCGGCTGCCGCTGCCGCTCCCGCACCCGCTTCAGGTGTGGGGGTACCACACCGCTCAGTAGGCAAGCGCTGTCAGTCAGGAGTCAGCGCTGCACCGGATGTCTCTTCTGGATGTCCTCTGACTTTCTCCTGCGGCGCAACTCCAGCTATTCCTCCCGCTGCGGCTCCCACTTCGGGTAAGGGGACCATATTGCTCAGTAGTGAGCACTTTCGGTAAGCCTGCGGCTGCTATGCCGCTACCCCTCTCCTCCACAGTCCTAATGGGTCGCTGCAGTCTGTAAGGGACCGCAGGTGCACACACCCAGGAACCGCTGGCTCTCCTCCTGCCGCCAGCAGCTACTTTTATAACCTCAGCCTGCACGAGACCCCTTCCCTCACTCACTCTCGCTCTCCTGGCGGCCACTGCGCAGCCGCAACAAATTGAAAAGCCCTATCTCTATAATGGGGCATATTTCTCTTAATTAAAAAAACCCTATAACTTTCTGAAAAACCACAACCCCAAAAGGCACTACACTGGGGCATACTCTATCTAGTAAAACAAACCCCAAGTCTTAATTCGTCCTCTATCCGGAGTTATGCCTTCCCAAAAAATATCTAATTCACTCTATAGGAAAACGGTGTCAAAAAGCCACAAAGGAAGTCACAGAAAAAAACTGACAGTTGGAACTTTAGGTTACTCCCAATTCCTCATTTTTTATTATTTTGCCCTGAAATTTGGCATGCAGCACCGGGTGACGATTCTACACGCCCAGGCCAAATTTCAGCTCAGTACGTCCAATCAGTTTTGAGGTGTAGCCCCTAAAACACCATGCCCCCATCTCAGAAGTTCCCTATGGGAGAATTCCGTTTGTTCGATTCAGCCTTAATATAAGGGCACGACCGTGCCCTTATAATATCTATCTATCTATCTATCTATCGTATGTGTGTGTATATATACATCTATACATACATGCGCTAACACCTGGACATACACTGATGTACCCACACCTAATATCCATACATACACGCCCTGACACCTGGACATACACCAACATTCCCACACCTGCATCTATACATACACATGCTGACACCTGGACATACACCAACATACAAGCACCTGCATCTATATATACACGCGCTGACAAATGGACATACACCGACGTACCCACACTTGCATCTATACATACATGCACTGACATCTGGACATACAAGCACCTGCATCTATACATACACGCGCTGACACCTGAACCTACACTGACCTTCCCACACCTGCATCTATACATACACATTCTGACACCTGGACATACACAGACGTACCCACACCTGCATCTATACATACACGCGTTGACACCTGGACGTACACTGACGTACACACACCTACATCTATATATGCATGGATGCAAATGTGGGTACGTCTGTATACGTCCAGGTGTTAGCATGGGTATGTATAGATGTTAGGTGTGGGTACATCAGTGTATGTCCAGGTGTCAGCACATGTACGTATAGATTCACATGTGGGTAAGCCGGTGTACGTCCACGTGTCAGCATGTGTAGGTATAGATGCAGGTGTGGGTACGTTGGTGTACGTTTAGGGGTCAGCGTGTTAATGTATAGATGTTGGTGTGTGTATGTCAGTGTACGTACAGATATAGGTGTGTGTGTGTGTGTGTGTGTGTGTGTATGTATGTATGTATATGTATAGAGGAAGGTGTGATACATACATATAACACATACATGATAGATACATACATATATCACACACACGATAGATAGGATAGATAGATAGAACACATACATACAAGATAGATACATACATACATTGTAGATACATATATATACACACACACACATACGATAGATAGATAGATAGATAGATAGATAGATAGATAGATAGATAGATATCACAAACATATATGATTCATACATATATCACACACACATACATGATACATACATGAGAAAGACCTGGGATGGTGATGAGGCCAGGGCCCCCTGCTGATGTTGCGTTGAGGAAGGCAGTGTTCCAGGGCGGATGCCAGTCGGGGAGAGCGCCGCGCAGCCCGGGAAAAATACTGCTGAGGAGCTACATCTGGAAGAGCCCCTGGGAGGGAGAGTGCCACATGCCCCATCCTGCGCGGCAGACTCTGCAGGCCTGCACATGGGAAGGGAGGTCTCTGGCCACACGTACTCACCCTTCTGCTGAAGCCCCGCTGCTGTCCCCATCAGCGCTCTCCAGCGGGGAGCGGGGCCAGGATGAACCTCAACCTGTGAGAACTATCTTCATGATCAAGAGATCTCATATGCAAGATAAGTATGTGTTGGGATAGGGCTGGGGAGGGTGGCTGCTCGGGCACACCCCCGTCAAGTTAAGGAGATTTAACTGAGGAAGCACAAGGGAACTCTCGTCTGGGGACAACAACTGCAGGGAGACCACATCTTTTCAGATGAACATGGGAGGGCGGAAGGCTGCCTAATACTGAAGCACCCTCAGACATTAAACCATATGCAACAACTATTGCAAGCATTCCTGGGGGAAGGTCTGCAGCAGACGGATTTGCATACGGTGATGTCATCCAAGCAATGGGCCAAAGTTGGCTGGAACCCTCATCTGTATATGAAAAGAGAAAAGGGGCATGCAGGGCATGGCGGCCTTTTGCGGCGCTTGGATAACCCCAAGTTTGCATTAAACACCCCCACCCTCCTTCGGTGTGGGGCTCATGTTGGCCATGCCCAAGCCCCTGAAGCATTCAAGCTGATTTCTTGCAGCAGCTGGGCACTGTAACAGCTTCAGAGCTGCTCTACAAGACAAGTAAAAGGGTGTGGGCCCTGCAGCACCACCTGTAGTTTGCATACACACATATATAGGACAGCATCTCTTATATGCCCCAGGGTCAATAAAATAGTATCCTTGTCTAGGCTATCCATCCCCTCAGATAAGGTATTTGTCCATGCCGCTACAGCACTACACACCCAGGCCGACGCAATTGCCGGTCTGAGTAAGGTACCTGAATGTGTATAAATGGACTTCAGGGTAATCTCCTGTTTGCGGTCAGCACACTCTTTGAGGGTAGCCGTATCCTGGGACGGGAGGGCTACCTTCTTGGATAAGCGTGTTAATGCTTTGTCCACCCTAGGGGAGGATTCCCATCGTAACCTATCCGTTGATGGGAAAGGATACGCCATAAGAATTCTTTTGGAAATCTGCAGTCTTTTATCTGGAGATTCCCAAGCTTTTTCACATAACTCGTTCAGCTCGTGTGAGGGGGGAAAGGTTACCTCAGGCTTCTTTCCCTTGTACATATGTACCCTCTTGTCAGCGACAGGGGGTTCCTCTGTGATGTGCAAAACATCTTTTATTGCCATAATCATAAATCGAATGGATTTTGCCAATTTTGGCTGTAACTTTGCATCATCGTAATCGACACTGGAGTCAGAATCCGTGTCGGTATCTGTGTCAACAATCTGGGATAGTGGGCGCTTATGAGACCCTGACAGTCCCTGCAACATAGGATCAGGCATGGGTTGAAACCCTGACTGTCCCAAAGCTTCTGCCTTGTCTAATCTTTTGTGCAATGAGTTTACACTAGCATTTAAAACATTCCACATATCCATCCAATCAGCTGTCGGCGGAGACACCACATTCATTTGCTCCCGCTCCTCTCTAATATAGCCTTCTTCCTCAGACATGTCGACACACGTGTACCGACACACTTCACACACAGGGAATGCTTTTTCTGAAGACAGTTTCCCCACAAGGCCCTTTGGAGAGACAGAGAGAGAGTATGCCAGCACACCCCCCAGCGCTATATAACCCAGGAATAAAACAGTAACTTAATGTTTGCCCAGTAGTGCTGCTGTATGTAATTTGCGAATTATGTGCCCCCCCCCCCTCTTTTCAACCCTCTTGTCTAACGTGGTATAAGCAGGGTAGAGTCCGGGGAGCTTCCTCTCAGCGGTGCTGTGGAGAAAAAATGGCGCTGGTGAGTGCTGAGGGAGAAGCCCCGCCCCCTCGGAGGCGGGCTTCTGTCCCGCTTAAACTGTAAAATTGGTGGGGGCTTATACATATATAAAGTGCCCAGCTGTATATATGTTATATTTTTGCGAAAGAGGTTTATATTGCTGCCCAGGGCGCCCCCCCTGCGCCCTGCACCCTTACAGTGACCGGAGTATGTGAGGTGTATGGGAGCAAAGGCGCACAGCTGCAGTGCTGTGCGTTACCTCAGTGAAGATCATGAAGTCTTCTGCCGCCTCTGAAGTCTTCTTTTCTTCTCATACTCACCCGGCTTCTATCTTCCGGCTCTGCGAGGGGGACGGCGGCGCGGCTCTGGGACGGACGGCGAGGGTGAGATCCTGCGTACCAATCCCACTGGAGCTAATGGTGTCCAGTAGCCTAAGAAGCAGGACCTTGCAACTCAGAGAGTAGGGCTGCTTCTCTCCCCTCAGTCCCTTGATGAGGGAGTCTGTTGCCAGCAGTGCTCCCTGAAAATTAAAAACCTAACAAAATACTTTCTGTCAGAAAGCTCAGGAGAGCTCCTGAAAAGCACCCAGTCTCCACTGGGTACAGTATTGTTTTCTTTCAAAAATCCACTTCATTTTCTTTACCCTATTATTAAAATGGTAATTGACAAAAACAAACTACATTGTCACCAGAAGAGCAATACAAAATGTACAAGTGATATATTAAAATCATCTTTCCAGCTTGAATTTCAATGATGCATTGGGTCAACAATTTTGTGAGAAACATCTTCACCCTTAAATAAAGATTTTCTTAATTCCTTACCTGTGTGCTAATTAGATATCACCTTGTTTTCACATTAAACAGACTTCCACATGAGAAAGCAGCAAGGATGCAGTGGCGTTAATGTTTCCTGGTGTCAACCTGTATTATTTCAGTAGACATTGAAATGAGGATACATCTTGCTGCCTTTCCAATGAAGCAAGTTTAATTTAGTAATAGGTGAAAAACCATCCCTACAAAGGTGTTAATCAGAGACTTGGCTTTGTGGACACTTTTCAGAGAACAAATTTGTTAGCATAAAAATAAAGCCAGAAAATGAAGAGCTGTTTAATCACGCAATTTGATTTTTTTGCCAGCATATTTCTTTTTCTCTGCAACCCACTGCTAAATTGTGCTTCCTAGATGTTTTTATAAAATCACTGAATCAAATCTAACTCTGATTACATCAGAGAAGGCCAGGTACCCTACACCATAACAGGGGGTATGAAATTTGACTTGTCAACTTAAAGATCACCAAAATCTGATAACAAGGTCAATTACGTCCCTGGGTGGGATTGAACCACCAACCTTTTGGTTAATAGCCGTACACACTAACTGATTGCGCCACAGAGACACTTTGCAAAACAACATACTGACAAATGCTAATAAGCATTCATCTAAAACGTTTCCTAGAACAACTTAAAAAAGTCAATAATCTGGAGAGTTTTTGTAAGATGTTTCTTCTATCAACCAACGAAGAAACACATTGGTACTTTCCCATGATGAGTGAGTGCTTCAGGATCTCTTGCACTTACATGTGCAGCAGAGTACAGCAATGGAAGCATGCTGGGCCCATAACCCAGAGGTAGGCAGCTTGAAACTATCCTCTGCTATATGCATTTTTTTGTTTGTTAATTCAAGTAATCCAAAACTGGGATTGATATTTTGGCTCTTTTATTTTTACTTAAAGTACAATAACTTTTACCATTTTAATTTGTTTTAATAGTATATTGACAGTATTGTTTTCTTTCAAAAATCCACTTAATTTTCTTTACCCTATTATTAAAATGGTAATTGACAAAAAAAAAACTACATTGTCACCAGAAGAGCAATACAAAATGTACAAGTGATATATTAAAATCATCTTTCCAGCTTGAATTTCAATGATGCATTGGGTCAACAATTTTGTGAGAAACATCTTCACCCTTAAATAAAGATTTTCTTAATTCCTTACCTGTGTGCTAATTAGATATCACCTTGTTTTCATATTAAACAGACTTCCACATGAGAAAGCAGCAAGGATGCAGTGGCGTTAATGTTTCCTGGTGTCAACTTGTATTATTTCAGTAGACATTGAAATGAGGATGCATCTTGCTGCCTTTCCAATGAAGCAAGTTTAATTTAGTAATAGGTGAAAAACCATCCTTACAAAGGTGTTAATCAGAGACTTGGCTTTGTGGACACTTTTCAGAGAACAAATTTGTTAGCATAAAAATAAAGCCAGAAAATGAAGAGCTGTTTAATCACTCAATTGGATTTTTCTGCCAGCATATTTTTTTTCTCTGCAACCCACTGCTAAATTGTGCTTCCTAGCTGTTTTTATAAAATCACTGAATCAAATCTAACTCTGATTACATCAGAGAAGGCCAGGTACCCTACACCGTAACAGGGGGATTGAAATTTTGACTTGTCTACTTAAAGATCACCAAAATCTGATAACAAGGGAAATTAGGTCCCTGGGTGGGATTGAACCACCAACCTTATGGTTAATAGCCGTACATACTAACTGATTGCGCCACAGAGACACTTTGCAAAAGTCTGTACTGACAAAGGCTAATAAGCATTCATCTAAAACGTTTCCTAGAAAAACTTTAAAAAGTCAATAATCTGGAGAGTTTTTGTAAGATGTTTCTTCCATCAACCAACGAAGAAACACATTGGTACTTTCCCATGATGAGTGAGTGCTTCAGGATCTCTTGCATTTACATGTGCAGCAGAGTACTGCAATGGAAGCATGCTGGGCTCATAACCCAGAGGTAGGCAGATTGAAACTATCCTCTGCTATATGCATTTTTTTTTGTTAATTAAAGTAATCCAAAACTGGGATTGATATTTTGTCTCTTTTATTTTTACTTAAAGTACAATAACTTTTACCATTTTAATTTGTTTTAATAGTATATTGACAGTATTGTTTTCTTTCAAAAATCCACTTCATTTTCTTTACCCTATTATTAAAATGGTAATTGACAAAAACAAACTACATTGTCACCAGAAGAGCAATACAAAATGTACAAGTGATATATTAAAATCATCTTTCCAGCTTGAATTTCAATGATGCATTGGGTCAACAATTTTGTGAGAAACATCTTCACCCTTAAATAAAGATTTTCTTAATTCCTTACCTGTGTGCTAATTAGATATCACCTTGTTTTCACATTAAACAGACTTCCACATGAGAAAGCAGCAAGGATGCAGTGGCGTTAATGTTTCCTGGTGTCAACCTGTATTATTTCAGTAGACATTGAAATGAGGATACATCTTGCTGCCTTTCCAATGAAGCAAGTTTAATTTAGTAATAGGTGAAAAACCATCCCTACAAAGGTGTTAATCAGAGACTTGGCTTTGTGGACACTTTTCAGAGAACAAATTTGTTAGCATAAAAATAAAGCCAGAAAATGAAGAGCTGTTTAATCACGCAATTTGTTTTTTTTTGCCAGCATATTTCTTTTTCTCTGCAACCCACTGCTAAATTGTGCTTCCTAGATGTTTTTATAAAATCACTGAATCAAATCTAACTCTGATTGCATCAGAGAAGGCCAGGTACCCTACACCATAACAGGGGGTATGAAATTTGACTTGTCTACTTAAAGATCACCAAAATCTGATAACAAAGTCAATTACGTCCCTGGGTGGGATTGAACCACCAACCTTTTGGTTAATAGCTGTACACACTAACTGATTGCGCCACAGAGACACTTTGCAAAAGTACATACTGACAAATGCTAATAAGCATTCATCTAAAACGTTTCCTAGAAAAACTTAAAAAAGTCAATAATCTGGAGCGTTTTTGTAAGATGTTTCTTCTATCAACCAACGAAGAAACACATTGGTACTTTCCCATGATGAGTGAGTGCTTCAGGATCTCTTGCACTTACATGTGCAGCAGAGTACAGCAATGGAAGCATGCTGGGCCCATAACCCAGAGGTAGGCAGATTGAAACTATCCTCTGCTATATGCATTTTTTTGTTTGTTAATTCAAGTAATCCAAAACTGGGATTGATATTTTGGCTCTTTTATTTTTACTTAAAGTACAATAACTTTTACCATTTTAATTTGTTTTAATAGTATATTGACAGTATTGTTTTCTTTCAAAAATCCACTTAATTTTCTTTACCCTATTATTAAAATGGTAATTGACAAAAACAAACTACATTGTCACCAGAAGAGCAATACAAAATGTACAAGTGATATATTAAAATCATCTTTCCAGCTTGAATTTCAATGATGCATTGGGGCAACGATTTTGTGAGAAACATCTTCACCCTTAAATAAAGATTTTCTTAATTCCTTACCTGTGTGCTAATTAGATATCACCTTGTTTTCACATTAAACAGACTTCCACATGAGAAAGCAGCAAGGATGCAGTGGCGTTAATGTTTCCTGGTGTCAACTTGTATTATTTCAGTAGACATTGAAATGAGGATGCATCTAGCTGCCTTTCCAATGAAGCAAGTTTAATTTAGTAATAGGTGAAAAACCATCCCTACAAAGGTGTTAATCAGAGACTTGGCTTTGTGGACACTTTTCAGAGAACAAATTTGTTAGCATAAAAATAAAGCCAGAAAATGAAGAGCTGTTTAATCACTCAATCGGATTTTTTTGCCAGCATTTTTATTTTTCTCTGCAACCCACTGCTAAATTGTGCTTCCTAGCTGTTTTTATAAAATCACTGAATCAAATCTAACTCTGATTACATCAGAGAAGGCCAGGTACCCTACACTATAACAGGGGGTTTGAAATTTTGACTTGTCTATGTAAAGATCACCAAAATCTGATAACAAGGTCAATTAGGTCCCTGGGTGGGATTGAACCACCAACCTTTTGGTTAATAGCCGTACATACTAACTGATTGTGCCACAGAGACACTTTGCAAAAGTCTATACTGACAAAGGCTAATAAGCATTCATCTAAAACGTTTCCTAGAAAAACTTTAAAAAGTCAATAATCTGGAGAGTTTTTGTAAGATTTTTCTTCCATCAACCAACGAAGAAACACATTGGTACTTTCCCATGATGAGTAAGTGCTTCAGGATCTCTTGCACTTACATGTGCAGCAGAGTACTGCAATGGAAGCATGCTGGACCCATAAACCAGAAGTAGGCAGATTGAAACTATCCTTTGCTATATGCATTTTTTTTGTTAATTTAAGTAATCAAAACTGGGATTGATATTTTTGCTCTTTTATTTTTACTTAAAGTACAATAACTTTTACCATTTTAATTTGTTTTAATAGTATATTGACAGTATAGTTTTCTTTCAAAAATCCACTTAATTTTCTTTACCCTTTTATTAAAATGGTAATTGACAAAAACAAACTACATTGTCACCAGAAGAGCAATACAAAATGTACAAGTGATATATTAAAATCATCTTTCCAGCTTGAATTTCAATGATGCATTGGGGCAACGATTTTGTGAGAAACATCTTCACCCTTAAATAAAGATTTTCTTAATTCCTTACCTGTGTGCTAATTAGATATCACCTTGTTTTCACATTAAACAGACTTCCACATGAGAAAGCAGCAAGGATGCAGTGGCGTTAATGTTTCCTGGTGTCAACCTGTATTATTTCAGTAGACATTGAAATGAGGATGCATCTTGCTGCCTTTCCAATGAAGCAAGTTTAATTTAGTAATAGGTGAAAAACCATCCTTACAAAGGTGTTAATCAGAGACTTGGCTTTGTGGACACTTTTCAGAGAACAAATTTGTTAGCATAAAAATAAAGCAAGAAAATAAAGAGCTGTTTAATCACTCAATTGGATTTTTCTGCCAGCATATTTTTTTTCTCTGCAACCCACTGCTAAATTGTGCTTCCTAGCTGTTTTTATAAAATCACTGAATCAAATCTAACTCTGATTACATCAGAGAAGGCCAGGTACCCAACACCATAACAGGGGGTTTGAAATTTTGACTTGTCTACTTAAAGATCACCAAAATCTGATAACAAGGTCAATTAGGTCCCTGGGTGGGATTGAACCACCAACCTTTTGGTTAATAGCCGTACATACTAACTGATTGCGCCACAGAGACACTTTGCAAAATTCCATACTGACAAAGGCTAATAAGCATTCATCTAAAACGTTTCCTAGCAAAACTTTAAAAAGTCAATAATCTGGAGAGTTTTTGTAAGATGTTTCTTCCATCAACCAACGAAGAAACACATTGGTACTTTCCCATGATGAGTGAGTGCTTCAGGATCTCTTGCATTTACATGTGCAGCAGAGTACTGCAATGGAAGCATGCTGGGCCCATAACCCAGAAGTAGGCAGATTGAAACTATCCTCTGCTATATGCATTTTTTTTTTGTTAATTAAAGTAATCCAAAACTGGGATTGATATTTTGTCTCTTTTATTTTTACTTAAAGTACAATAACTTTTACCATTTTAATTTGTTTTAATAGTATATTGACAGTATTGTTTTCTTTCAAAAATCCACTTCATTTTCTTTACCATATTATTAAAATGGTAATTGACAAAAACAAACTACATTGTTACCAGAAGAGCAATACAAAATGTACAAGTGATATATTCAATTCATCTTTCCAGCTTGAATTTCAATGATGCATTGGGGCAACAATTTTGTGAGAAACATCTTCACCCTTAAATAAAGATTTTCTTAATTCCTTACCTGTGTGCTAATTAGATATCACCTTGTTTTCACATTAAACAGACTTCCACATGAGAAAGCAGCAAGGATGCAGTGGCGTTAATGTTTCCTGGTGTCAACTTGTATTATTTCAGTAGACATTGAAATGAGGATGCATCTTGCTGCCTTTCCAATGAAGCAAGTTTAATTTAGTAATAGGTGAAAAACCATCCTTACAAAGGTGTTAATCAGAGACTTGGCTTTGTGGACACTTTTCAGAGAACAAATTTGTTAGCATAAAAATAAAGCCAGAAAATGAAGAGCTGTTTAATCACTCAATTGGATTTTTCTGCCAGCATATTTTTTTTCTCTGCAACCCACTGCTAAATTGTGCTTCCTAGCTGTTTTTTATAAAATCACTGAATCAAATCTAACTCTGATTACATCAGAGAAGGCCAGGTACCCTACACAATAAGAGGGGGTTTGAAATTTTGACTTGTCTACTTAAATATCACCAAAATCTGATCACAAGGTCAATTACGTCCCTGGGTGGGATTGAACCACCAACCTTTTGGTTAATAGTCGAGCACACTAACCGATTGCGCCACAGAGACACTTTGCAAAATGCACATACTGACAAAGGCTAATAAGCATACATCTAGAACGTTTCCTAGAAAAACATTAAAAAATCAATAATCTGGAGAGTTTTTGTAAGATGTTTCTTCCATCAACCAACGAATAAACACATTGGTACTTTCCCATGATGAGTGAGTGCTTCAGGATCTCTTGCACTTACATGTGCAGCAGAGTACTGCAATGGAAGCATGCTGGACCCATAACCCAGAGGTAGGCAGATTGAAACTATCCTTTGCTATATGCATTTTTTTTTGTTAATTTAAGTAATCAAAACTGGGATTGATATTTTTGCTCTTTTATTTTTACTTAAAGTACAATAACTTTTACCATTTTAATTTGTTTTAATAGTATATTGACAGTATAGTTTTCTTTCAAAAATCCACTTAATTTTCTTTACCCTATTATTAAAATGGTATTTGACAAAAAAAAAACTACATTGTCACCAGAAGAGCAATACAAAATGTACAAGTGATATATTAAAATCATCTTTCCAGCTTGAATTTCAATGATGCATTGGGGCAACAATTTTGTGAGAAACATCTTCACCCTTAAATAAAGATTTTCGTAATTCCTTACCTGTGTGCTAATTAGATATCACCTTGTTTTCACATTAAACAGACTTCCACATGAGAAAGCAGCAAGGATGCAGTGGCGTTAATGTTTCCTGGTTTCAACCTGTATTATTTCAGTAGACATTGAAATGAGGATGCATCTTGCTGCTTTTCCAATGAAGCAAGTTTAATTTAGTAATAGGTGAAAAACCATCCCTACAAAGGTGTTAATCAGAGACTTGGCTTTGTGGACACTTTTCAGAGAACAAATTTGTTAGCATAAAAATAAAGCCAGAAAATGAACAGCTGTTTAATCACGCAATTTGATTTTTTTGCCAGCATATTTCTTTTTCTCTGCAACCCACTGCTAAATTGTGCTTCCTAGATGTTTTTATAAAATCATTGAATCAAATCTAACTCTGATTACATCAGAGAAGGCCAGGTACCCTACACAATAACAGGGGGTATGAAATTTGACTTGTCTACTTAAAGATCACCAAAATCTGATAACAAGGTCAATTACGTCCCTGGGTGGGATTGAACCACCAACCTTTTGGTTAATAGCCGTACACACTAACTGATTGCGCCACAGAGATACTTTGCAAAATTACATACTGACAAATGCTAATAAGCATTCATCTAAAACGTTTCCTAGAAAAACTTAAAAAAGTCAATAATCTGGAGAGTTTTTGTAAGATGTTTCTTCTATCAACCAACGAAGAAACACATTGGTACTTTCCCATGATGAGTGAGTGCTTCAGGATCTCTTGCACTAACATGTGCAGCAGAGTACAGCAATGGAAGCATGCTGGGCCCATAACCCAGAGGTAGGCAGATTGAAACTATCCTCTGCTATATGCATTTTTTTTTGTTAATTAAAGTAATCCAAAACTGGGATTGATATTTTGGCTCTTTTATTTTTACTTAAAGTACAATAACTTTTACCATTTTAATTTGTTTTAATAGTATATTGACAGTATTGTTTTCTTTCAAAAATCCACTTCATTTTCTTTACCCTATTATTAAAATGGTAATTGACAAAAACAAACTACATTGTCACCAGAAGAGCAATACAAAATGTACAAGTGATATATTAAAATCATCTTTCCAGCTTGAATTTCAATGATGCATTGGGGCAACGATTTTGTGAGAAACATCTTCACCCTTAAATAAAGATTTTCTTAATTCCTTACCTGTGTGCTAATTAGATATCACCTTGTTTTCACATTAAACAGACTTCCACATGAGAAAGCAGCAAGGATGCAGTGGCGTTAATGTTTCCTGGTGTCAACCTGTATTATTTCAGTAGACATTGAAATGAGGATGCATCTTGCTGCCTTTCCAATGAAGCAAGTTTAATTTAGTAATAGGTGAAAAACCATCCCTACAAAGGTGTTAATCAGAGACTTTGCTTTGTGGACACTTTTCAGAGAACAAATTTGTTAGCATAAAAATAAAGCCAGAAAATGAAGAGCTGTTTAATCACTCAATTGGATTTTTCTGCCAGCATATTTCTTTTTCTCTGCAACCCACTGCTAAATTGTGCTTCCTAGCTGTTTTTATAAAATCACTGAATCAAATCTAACTCTGATTACATCAGAGAAGGCCAGGTACCCTACACCATAACAGGGGGTTTGAAATTTTGACTTGTCTACTTAAAGATCACCAAAATCTGATAACAAGGTCAATTACGTACCTGGGTGGGATTGAACCACCAACCTTTTGGTTAATAGCCGTACACACTAACTAATTGCGCCACAGAGACACATTGCAAAAGTATATACTGACAAGGGCTAATAAGCATTCATCTAAAACGTTTCCTAGAAAAACTTTAAAAAGTCAATAATCTGGAGAGTTTTTGTAAGATGTTTCTTCCATCAACCAACGAAGAAACACATTGGTACTTTCCCATGATGAGTGAGTGCTTCAGGATCTCTTGCACTTACATGTGCAGCAGAGTACAGCAATGGAAGCATGCTGGGCCCATAACCCAGAGGTAGGCAGATTGAAACTATCCTCTGCTATATGCATTTTTTTTTTGTTAATTAAAGTAATCCAAAACTGGGATTGATATTTTGTCTCTTTTATTTTTACTTAAAGTACAATAACTTTTACCATTTTAATTTGTTTTAATAGTATATTGACAGTATTGTTTTCTTTCAAAAATCCACTTCATTTTCTTTACCCTATTATTAAAATGGTAATTGACAAAAACAAACTACATTGTCACCAGAAGAGCAATACAAAATGTACAAGTGATATATTAAATTCATCTTTCCAGCTTGAATTTCAATGATGCATTGGGTCAACAATTTTGTGAGAAACATCTTCACCCTTAAATAAAGATTTTCTTAATTCCTTACCTGTGTGCTAATTAGATATCACCTTGTTTTCACATTAAACAGACTTCCACATGAGAAAGCAGCAAGGATGCAGTGGCGTTAATGTTTCCTGGTGTCAACTTGTATTATTTCAGTAGACATTGAAATGAGGATGCATCTTGCTGCCTTTCCAATGAAGCAAGTTTAATTTAGTAATAGGTGAAAAACCATCCTTACAAAGGTGTTAATCAGAGACTTGGCTTTGTGGACACTTTTCAGAGAACAAATTTGTTAGCATAAAAATAAAGCCAGAAAATGAAGAGCTGTTTAATCACTCAATTGGATTTTTCTGCCAGCATATTTTTTTTCTCTGCAACCCACTGCTAAATTGTGCTTCCTAGCTGTTTTTTATAAAATCACTGAATCAAATCTAACTCTGATTACATCAGAGAAGGCCAGGTACCCTACACAATAAGAGGGGGTTTGAAATTTTGACTTGTCTACTTAAATATCACCAAAATCTGATCACAAGGTCAATTACGTCCCTGGGTGGGATTGAACCACCAACCTTTTGGTTAATAGTCAAGCACACTAACCGATTGCGCCACAGAGACACTTTGCAAAATGTACATACTGACAAAGGCTAATAAGCATACATCTAGAACGTTTCCTAGAAAAACATTAAAAAATAAATAATCTGGAGAGTTTTTGTAAGATGTTTCTTCCATCAACCAACGAATAAACACATTGGTACTTTCCCATGATGAGTGAGTGCTTCAGGATCTCTTGCACTTACATGTGCAGCAGAGTACTGCAATGGAAGCATGCTGGACCCATAACCCAGAGGTAGGCAGATTGAAACTATCCTTTGCTATATGCATTTTTTTTTGTTAATTTAAGTAATCAAAACTGGGATTGATATTTTTGCTCTTTTATTTTTACTTAAAGTACAATAACTTTTACCATTTTAATTTGTTTTAATAGTATATTGACAGTATAGTTTTCTTTCAAAAATCCACTTCATTTTCTTTACCCTATTATTAAAATGGTAATTGACAAAAAAACTACATTGTCACCAGAAGAGCAATACAAAATGTACAAGTGATATATTAAAATCATCTTTCCAGCTTGAATTTCAATGATGCATTGGGGCAACGATTTTGTGAGAAACATCTTCACCCTTAAATAAAGATTTTCTTAATTCCTTACCTGTGTGCTAATTAGATATCACCTTGTTTTCACATTAAACAGACTTCCACATGAGAAAGCAGCAAGGATGCAGTGGCGTTAATGTTTCCTGGTGTCAACCTGTATTATTTCAGTAGACATTGAAATGAGGATGCATCTTGCTGCCTTTCCAATGAAGCAAGTTTAATTTAGTAATAGGTGAAAAACCATCCCTACAAAGGTGTTAATCAGAGACTTTGCTTTGTGGACACTTTTCAGAGAACAAATTTGTTAGCATAAAAATAAAGCCAGAAAATGAAGAGCTGTTTAATCACTCAATTGGATTTTTCTGCCAGCATATTTCTTTTTCTCTGCAACCCACTGCTAAATTGTGCTTCCTAGCTGTTTTTATAAAATCACTGAATCAAATCTAACTCTGATTACATCAGAGAAGGCCAGGTACCCTACACCATAACAGGGGGTTTGAAATTTTGACTTGTCTACTTAAAGATCACCAAAATCTGATAACAAGGTCAATTACGTACCTGGGTGGGATTGAACCACCAACCTTTTGGTTAATAGCCGTACACACTAACTAATTGCACCACAGAGACACATTGCAAAAGTATATACTGACAAGGGCTAATAAGCATTCATCTAAAACGTTTCCTAGAAAAACTTTAAAAAGTCAATAATCTGGAGAGTTTTTGTAAGATGTTTCTTCCATCAACCAACGAAGAAACACATTGGTACTTTCCCATGATGAGTGAGTGCTTCAGGATCTCTTGCACTTACATGTGCAGCAGAGTACAGCAATGGAAGCATGCTGGGCCCATAACCCAGAGGTAGGCAGATTGAAACTATCCTTTGCTATATGCTTTTTTTTTTGTTAATTAAAGTAATCCAAAACTGGGATTGATATTTTGGCTCTTTTATTTTTACTTAAAGTACAATAACTTTTACCATTTTAATTTGTTTTAATAGTATATTGACAGTATTGTTTTCTTTCAAAAATCCACTTAATTTTCTTTACCCTATTATTAAAATGGTAATTGACAAAAACAAACTACATTGTCACCAGAAGAGCAATACAAAATGTACAAGTGATATATTAAAATCATCTTTCCAGCTTGAATTTCAATGATGCATTGGGGCAACGATTTTGTGAGAAACATCTTCACCCTTAAATAAAGATTTTCTTAATTCCTTACCTGTGTGATAATTAGATATCACCTTGTTTTCGCATTAAACAGACTTCCACATGAGAAAGCAGCAAGGATGCAGTGGCGTTAATGTTTCCTGGTGTCAACTTGTATTATTTCAGTAGACATTGAAATGAGGATGCATCTTGCTGCCTTTCCAATGAAGCAAGTTTAATTTAGTAATAGGTGAAAAACCATCCTTACAAAGGTGTTAATCAGAGACTTGGCTTTGTGGACACTTTTCAGAGAACAAATTTGTTAGCATAAAAATAAAGCAAGAAAATGAAGAGCTGTTTAATCACTCAATTGGATTTTTCTGCCAGCATATTTTTTTTCTCTGCAAACCACTGCTAAATTGTGCTTCCTAGCTGTTTTTATAAAATCAATGAATCAAATCTAACTCTGATTACATCAGAGAAGGCCAGGTACCCTACACCATAAGAGGGGGTATGAAATTTTGACTTGTCTACTTAAAGATCACCAAAATCTGATAGCAAGATCAATTACATCCCTGGGTGGGATTGAACCACCAACCTTTTAGTTAATAGCCATACACACTAACTGATTGCGCCACAAAGACACTTTGCGAAAGGGCATACTGACAAAGGCTAATAAGCATTCATCTAAAACGTTTCCTAGAAAAACTTTAAAAAGTCAATAATCTGGAGAGTTTTTGTAAGATGTTTCTTCCATCAACCAACGAAGAAACACATTGGTACTTTCCCATGATGAGTGAGTGCTTCAGGATCTCTTGCACTTACATGTGCAGCAGAGTACAGCAATGGAAGCATGCTGGGCCCATAACCCAGAGGTAGGCAGATTGAAACTATCCTTTGCTATATGCTTTTTTTTTGTTAATTAAAGTAATCCAAAACTGGGATTGATATTTTGGCTCTTTTATTTTTACTTAAAGTACAATAACTTTTACCATTTTAATTTTCTTTTAATAGTATATTGACAGTATTGTTTTCTTTCAAAAATCCACTTAATTTTCTTTACCCTATTATTAAAATGGTAATTGACAAAAACAAACTACATTGTCACCAGAAGAGCAATACAAAATGTACAAGTGATATATTAAAATCATCTTTCCAGCTTGAATTTCAATGATGCATTGGGGCAACGATTTTGTGAGAAACATCTTCACCCTTAAATAAAGATTTTCTTAATTCCTTACCTGTGTGATAATTAGATATCACCTTGTTTTCGCATTAAACAGACTTCCACATGAGAAAGCAGCAAGGATGCAGTGGCGTTAATGTTTCCTGGTGTCAACTTGTATTATTTCAGTAGACATTGAAATGAGGATGCATCTTGCTGCCTTTCCAATGAAGCAAGTTTAATTTAGTAATAGGTGAAAAACCATCCCTACAAAGGTGTTAATCAGAGACTTGGCTTTGTGGACACTTTTCAGAGAACAAATTTGTTAGCATAAAAATAAAGCCAGAAAATGAAGAGCTGTTTAATCACTCAATTGGATTTTTTTTGCCAGCATATTTTTTTTCTCTGCAACCCACTGCTAAATTGTGCTTCCTAGCTGTTTTTTATAAAATCACTGAATCAAATCTAACTCTGATTACATCAGAGAAGGCCAGGTACCCTACACAATAAGAGGGGGTTTGAAATTTTGACTTGTCTACTTAAATATCACCAAAATCTGATCACAAGGTCAATTACGTCCCTGGGTGGGATTGAACCACCAACCTTTTGGTTAATAGTCGAACACACTAACCGATCGCGCCACAGAGACACTTTGCAAAAAGTCCATACTGACAAAGGCTAATAAGCATACATCTAGAACGTTTCCTAGAAAAACATTAAAAAATAAATAATCTGGAGAGTTTTTGTAAGATGTTTCTTCCATCAACCAACGAATAAACACATTGGTACTTTCCCATGATGAGTGAGTGCTTCTGGATCTCTTGCACTTACATGTGCAGCAGAGTACTGCAATGGAAGCATGCTGGACCCATAACCCAGAGGTAGGCAGATTGAAACTATCCTTTGCTATATGCATTTTTTTTGTTAATTTAAGTAATCAAAACTGGGATTGATATTTTTGCTCTTTTATTTTTACTTAAAGTACAATAACTTTTACCATTTTAATTTGTTTTAATAGTTTATTGACAGTATAGTTTTCTTTCAAAAATCCACTTAATTTTCTTTACCCTATTATTAAAATGGTAATTGACAAAAAAAACTACATTGTCACCAGAAGAGCAATACAAAATGTACAAGTGATATATTAAAATCATCTTTCCAGCTTGAATTTCAATGATGCATTGGGGCAACAATTTTGTGAGAAACATCTTCACCCTTAAATAAAGATTTTCGTAATTCCTTACCTGTGTGCTAATTAGATATCACCTTGTTTTCACATTAAACAGACTTCCACATGAGAAAGCAGCAAGGATGCAGTGGCGTTAATGTTTCCTGGTTTCAACCTGTATTATTTCAGTAGACATTGAAATGAGGATGCATCTTGCTGCCTTTCCAATGAAGCAAGTTTAATTTAGTAATAGGTGAAAAACCATCCCTACAAAGGTGTTAATCAGAGACTTGGCTTTGTGGACACTTTTCAGAGAACAAATTTGTTAGCATAAAAATAAAGCCAGAAAATGAAGAGCTGTTTAATCACGCAATTTGATTTTTTTGCCAGCATATTTTTTTCTCTGCAACCCACTGCTAAATTGTGCTTCCTAGATGTTTTTATAAAATCATTGAATCAAATCTAACTCTGATTACATCAGAGAAGGCCAGGTACCCTACACAATAACAGGGGGTATGAAATTTGACATGTCTACTTAAAGATCACCAAAATCTGATAACAAGGTCAATTACGTCCCTGGGTGGGATTGAACCACCAACCTTTTGGTTAATAGCCGTACACACTAACTGATTGCGCCACAGAGACACTTTGTAAAAGTCTATACTGACAAATGCTAATAAGCATTCATCTAAAACGTTTCCTAGAAAAACTTAAAAAAAGTCAATAATCTGGAGAGTTTTTGTAAGATGTTTCTTCTATCAACCAACGAAGAAACACATTGGTACTTTCCCATGATGAGTGAGTGCTTCAGGATCTCTTGCACTTACATGTGCAGCAGAGTACAGCAATGGAAGCATGCTGGGCCCATAACCCAGAGGTAGGCAGATTGAAACTATCCTCTGCTATATGCATTTTTTTTTGTTAATTTAAGTAATCAAAACTGGGATTGATATTTTTGCTCTTTTATTTTTACTTAAAGTACAATAACTTTTACCATTTTAATTTGTTTTAATAGTATATTGACAGTATAGTTTTCTTTCAAAAATCCACTTAATTTTCTTTACCCTATTATTAAAATGGTAATTGACAAAAAAAACTACATTGTCACCAGAAGAGCAATACAAAATGTACAAGTGATATATTAAAATCATCTTTCCAGCTTGAATTTCAATGATGCATTGGGGCAACGATTTTGTGAGAAACATCTTCACCCTTAAATAAAGATTTTTTGTAATTCCTTACCTGTGTGCTAATTAGATATCACCTTGTTTTCACATTAAACAGACTTCCACATGAGAAAGCAGCAAGGATGCAGTGGCGTTAATGTTTCCTGGTTTCAACCTGTATTATTTCAGTAGACATTGAAATGAGGATGCATCTTGCTGCCTTTCCAATGAAGCAAGTTTAATTTAGTAATAGGTGAAAAACCATCCCTACAAAGGTGTTAATCAGAGACTTGGCTTTGTGGACACTTTTCAGAGAACAAATTTGTTAGCATAAAAATAAAGCCAGAAAATGAAGAGCTGTTTAATCACGCAATTTGATTTTTTTGCCAGCATATTTCTTTTTCTCTGCAACCCACTGCTAAATTGTGCTTCCTAGATGTTTTTATAAAATCATTGAATCAAATCTAACTCTGATTACATCAGAGAAGGCCAGGTACCCTACACAATAACAGGGGGTTTGAAATTTTGACTTGTCTACTTAAAGATCACCAAAATCTGATAACAAGGTCAATTACGTACCTGGGTGGGATTGAACCACCAACCTTTTGGTTAATAGCCGTACACACTAACTAATTGCGCCACAGAGACACATTGCAAAAGTATATACTGACAAGGGCTAATAAGCATTCATCTAAAACGTTTCCTAGAAAAACTTTAAAAAGTCAATAATCTGGAGAGTTTTTGTAAGATGTTTCTTCCATCAACCAACGAAGAAACACATTGGTACTTTCCCATGATGAGTGAGTGCTTCAGGATCTCTTGCACTTACATGTGCAGCAGAGTACAGCAATGGAAGCATGCTGGGCCCATAACCCAGAGGTAGGCAGATTGAAACTATCCTTTGCTATATGCTTTTTTTTTGTTAATTAAAGTAATCCAAAACTGGGATTGATATTTTGTCTCTTTTATTTTTACTTAAAGTACAATAACTTTTACCATTTTAATTTGTTTTAATAGTATATTGACAGTATTGTTTTCTTTCAAAAATCCACTTAATTTTCTTTACCCTATTATTAAAATGGTAATTGACAAAAACAAACTACATTGTCACCAGAAGAGCAATACAAAATGTACAAGTGATATATTAAAATCATCTTTCCAGCTTGAATTTCAATGATGCATTGGGGCAACGATTTTGTGAGAAACATCTTCACCCTTAAATAAAGATTTTCTTAATTCCTTACCTGTGTGCTAATTAGATATCACCTTGTTTTCACATTAAACAGACTTCCACATGAGAAAGCAGCAAGGATGCAGTGGCGTTAATGTTTCCTGGTGTCAACCTGTATTATTTCAGTAGACATTGAAATGAGGATGCATCTTGCTGCCTTTCCAATGAAGCAAGTTTAATTTAGTAATAGGTGAAAAACCATCCTTACAAAGGTGTTAATCAGAGACTTGGCTTTGTGGACACTTTTCAGAGAACAAATTTGTTAGCATAAAAATAAAGCCAGAAAATGAAGAGCTGTTTAATCACTCAATTGGATTTTTCTGCCAGCATATTTTTTTTCTCTGTAACCCACTGCTAAATTGTGCTTCCTAGCTGTTTTTTATAAAATCACTGAATCAAATCTAACTCTGATTACATCAGAGAAGGCCAGGTAGCCTACACAATAAGAGGGGGTTTGAAATTTTGACTTGTCTACTTAAATATCACCAAAATCTGATCACAAGGTCAATTACGTCCCTGGGTGGGATTGAACCACCAACCTTTTGGTTAATAGTCGAACACACTAACCGATCGCGCCACAGAGACACTTTGCAAAAAGTACATACTGACAAAGGCTAATAAGCATACATCTAGAACGTTTCCTAGAAAAACATTAAAAAATAAATAATCTGGAGAGTTTTTGTAAGATGTTTCTTCCATCAACCAACGAATAAACACATTGGTACTTTCCCATGATGAGTGAGTGCTTCAGGATCTCTTGCACTTACATGTGCAGCAGAGTACTGCAATGGAAGCATGCTGGACCCATAACCCAGAGGTAGGCAGATTGAAACTATCCTTTGCTATATGCATTTTTTTTGTTAATTTAAGTAATCAAAACTGGGATTGATATTTTTGCTCTTTTATTTTTACTTAAAGTACAATAACTTTTACCATTTTAATTTGTTTTAATAGTATATTGACAGTATAGTTTTCTTTCAAAAATCCACTTAATTTTCTTTACCCTATTATTAAAATGGTAATTGACAAAAAAAACTACATTGTCACCAGAAGAGCAATACAAAATGTACAAGTGATATATTAAAATCATCTTTCCAGCTTGAATTTCAATGATGCATTGGGGCAACAATTTTGTGAGAAACATCTTCACCCTTAAATAAAGATTTTCGTAATTCCTTACCTGTGTGCTAATTAGATATCACCTTGTTTTCACATTAAACAGACTTCCACATGAGAAAGCAGCAAGGATGCAGTGGCGTTAATGTTTCCTGGTTTCAACCTGTATTATTTCAGTAGACATTGAAATGAGGATGCATCTTGCTGCCTTTCCAATGAAGCAAGTTTAATTTAGTAATAGGTGAAAAACCATCCCTACAAAGGTGTTAATCAGAGACTTGGCTTTGTGGACACTTTTCAGAGAACAAATTTGTTAGCATAAAAATAAAGCCAGAAAATGAAGAGCTGTTTAATCACGCAATTTGATTTTTTTGCCAGCATATTTCTTTTTCTCTGCAACCCACTGCTAAATTGTGCTTCCTAGATGTTTTTATAAAATCATTGAATCAAATCTAACTCTGATTACATCAGAGAAGGCCAGGTACCCTACACAATAACAGGGGGTTTGAAATTTTGACTTGTCTACTTAAAGATCACCAAAATCTGATAACAAGGTCAATTACGTACCTGGGTGGGATTGAACCACTAACCTTTTGGTTAATAGCCGTACACACTAACTAATTGCGCCACAGAGACACATTGCGAAAGTATATACTGACAAGGGCTAATAAGCATTCATCTAAAACGTTTCCTAGAAAAACTTTAAAAAGTCAATAATCTGGAGAGTTTTTGTAAGATGTTTCTTCCATCAACCAACGAAGAAACACATTGGTACTTTCCCATGATGAGTGAGTGCTTCAGGATCTCTTGCACTTACATGTGCAGCAGAGTACAGCAATGGAAGCATGCTGGGCCCATAACCCAGAGGTAGGCAGATTGAAACTATCCTTTGCTATATGCTTTTTTTTTGTTAATTAAAGTAATCCAAAACTGGGATTGATATTTTGGCTCTTTTATTTTTACTTAAAGTACAATAACTTTTACCATTTTAATTTGTTTTAATAGTATATTGACAGTATTGTTTTCTTTCAAAAATCCACTTCATTTTCTTTACCCTATTATTAAAATGGTAATTGACAAAAACAAACTACATTGTCACCAGAAGAGCAATACAAAATGTACAAGTGATATATTAAAATCATCTTTCCAGCTTGAATTTCAATGATGCATTGGGGCAACGATTTTGTGAGAAACATCTTCACCCTTAAATAAAGACTTTCTTAATTCCTTACCTGTGTGATAATTAGATATCACCTTGTTTTCGCATTAAACAGACTTCCACATGAGAAAGCAGCAAGGATGCAGTGGCATTAATGTTTCCTGGTGTCAACTTGTATTATTTCAGTAGACATTGAAATGAGGATGCATCTTGCTGCCTTTCCAATGAAGCAAGTTTAATTTAGTAATAGGTGAAAAACCATCCTTACAAAGGTGTTAATCAGAGACTTGGCTTTGTGGACACTTTTCAGAGAACAAATTTGTTAGCATAAAAATAAAGCCAGAAAATGAAGAGCTGTTTAATCACTCAATTGGATTTTTCTGCCAGCATATTTTTTTTCTCTGCAAACCACTGCTAAATTGTGCTTCCTAGCTGTTTTTATAAAATCAATGAATCAAATCTAACTCTGATAACATCAGAGAAGGCCAGGTACCCTACACCATAAGAAGGGGTTTGAAATTTTGACTTGTCTACTTAAAGATCACCAAAATCTGATAACAAGATCAATTACATCCCTGGGTGGGATTGAACCACCAACCTTTTAGTTAATAGCCGTACACACTAACTGATTGCGCCACAGAGACACTTTGCGAAAGGGCATACTGACAAAGGCTAATAAGCATTCATCTAAAACGTTTCCTAGAAAAACTTTAAAAAGTCAATAATCTGGAGAGTTTTTGTAAGATGTTTCTTCCATCAACCAACGAAGAAACACATTGGTACTTTCCCATGATGAGTGAGTGCTTCAGGATCTCTTGCACTTACATGTGCAGCAGAGTACAGCAATGGAAGCATGCTGGGCTCATAACCCAGAGGTAGGCAGATTGAAACTATCCTCTGCTGTATGCTTTTTTTTTTAATTAAAGTAATCCAAAACTGGGATTGATATTTTGGCTCTTTTATTTTTACTTAAAGTACAATAACTTTTACCATTTTAATTTGTTTTAATAGTATATTGACAGTATTGTTTTCTTTCAAAAATCCACTTAATTTTCTTTACCCTATTATTAAAATGGTAATTGACAAAAACAAACTACATTGTCACCAGAAGAGCAATACAAAATGTACAAGTGATATATTAAAATCATCTTTCCAGCTTGAATTTCAATGATGCATTGGGGCAACGATTTTGTGAGAAACATCTTCACCCTTAAATAAAGATTTTCTTAATTCCTTACCTGTGTGCTAATTAGATATCACCTTGTTTTCGCATTAAACAGACTTCCACATGAGAAAGCAGCAAGGATGCAGTGGCGTTAATGTTTCCTGGTGTCAACTTGTATTATTTCAGTAGACATTGAAATGAGGATGCATCTTGCTGCCTTTCCAATGAAGCAAGTTTAATTTAGTAATAGGTGAAAAACCATCCCTACAAAGGTGTTAATCAGAGACTTGGCTTTGTGGACACTTTTCAGAGAACAAATTTGTTAGCTTAAAAATAAAGCCAGAAAATGAAGAGCTGTTTAATCACTCAATTGGATTTTTTTTTGCCAGCATATTTTTTTTCTCTGCAACCCACTGCTAAATTGTGCTTCCTAGCTGTTTTTTTTATAAAATCACTGAATCAAATCTAACTCTGATTACATCAGAGAAGGCCAGGTACCCTACACAATAAGAGGGGGTTTGAAATTTTGACTTGTCTACTTAAATATCACCAAAATCTGATCACAAGGTCAATTACGTTCCTGGGTGGGATTGAACCACCAACCTTTTGGTTAATAGCCTTACACACTAACCAATTGCACCACAGAGACACTTTGCAAAAAGTACATACTGACAAAGGCTAATAAGCATTCATCAAGAACGTTTCCTAGAAAAACTTTAAAAAGTCAATAATCTGGAGAGTTTTTGTAAGATGTTTCTTCCATCAACCAATGAAGAAACACATTGGTACTTTCCCATGATGAGTGAGTGCTTCAGGATCTCTTGCACTTACATGTGCAGCAGAGTACTGCAATGGAAGCATGCTGGGCCCATAACCCAGAGATAGGCAGATTGAAACTATCCTTTGCTATATGCATTTTTTTTTTGTTAATTAAAGTAATCCAAAACTGGGATTGATATTTTGGCTCTTTTATTTTTACTTAAAGTACAATAACTTTTACCATTTTAATTTGTTTTGATAGTATATTGACAGTATTGTTTTCTTTTAAAAATCCACTTAATTTTCTTTACCCTATTATTAAAATGGTAATTGACAAAAACAAACTACATTGTCACCAGAAGAGCAATACAAAATGTACAAGTGATATATTAAAATCATCTTTCCAGCTTGAATTTCAATGATGCATTGGGGCAACGATTTTGTGAGAAACATCTTCACCCTTAAATAAAGATTTTCTTAATTCCTTACCTGTGTGATAATTAGATATCACCTTGTTTTCACATTAAACAGACTTCCACATGAGAAAGCAGCAAGGATGCAGTGGCGTTAATGTTTCCTGGTGTCAACCTGTATTATTTCAGTAGACATTGAAATGAGGATGCATCTTGTTGCCTTTCCAATGAAGCAAGTTTAATTTAGTAATAGGTGAAAAACCATCCCTACAAAGGTGTTAATCAGAGACTTGGCTTTGTGGACACATTTCAGAGAACAAATTTGTTAGCATAAAAATAAAGCCAGAAAATGAAGAGCTGTTTAATCACTCAATTGTATTTTTTTGCCAGCATATTTTTTTATCTGCAACCCACTGCTAAATTGTGCTTCCTAGCTGTTTTTTTTATAAAATCACTGAATCAAATCTAACTCTGATTACATCAGAGAAGGCCAGGTACCCTACACAATAAGAGGGGGTATGAAATTTTGACTTGTCTA
This sequence comes from Pseudophryne corroboree, assembly GCF_028390025.1. Lineage (NCBI taxonomy): Eukaryota > Metazoa > Chordata > Amphibia > Anura > Myobatrachidae > Pseudophryne > Pseudophryne corroboree. The sequence continues at coordinate 159,180 of NW_026970502.1, forward strand.
CTTAAATATCACCAAAATCTGATCACAAGGTCAATTACATTCCTGGGTGGGATTGAACCACCAACCTTTTGGTTAATAGTCTTACACACTAACCAATTGCACCACAGAGACACTTTGCAAAAGTACATACTGACAAAGGCTAATAAGCATTCATCTAGAACGTTTCCTAGAAAAACTTTAAAAAGTCAATAATCTGGAGAGTTTTTGTAAGATGTTTCTTCCATCAACCAACGAAGAAACACATTGGTACTTTCCCATTATGAGTGAGTGCTTCAGGATCTCTTGCACTTACATGTGCAGCAGAGTACTGCAATGGAAGCATGCTGGGCCCATAACCCAGAGGTAGGCAGATTGAAACTATCCTTTGCTATATGCATTTTTTTTTGTTAATTAAAGTAATCCAAAACTGGGATTGATATTTTTGCTCTTTTATTTTTACTTAAAGTACAATAACTTTTACCATTTTAATTTGTTTTAATAGTATATTGACAGTATTGTTTTCTTTCAAAAATCCACTTAATTTTCTTTACCCTATTATTAAAATGGTAATTGACAAAAACAAACTACATTGTCACCAGAAGAGCAATACAAAATGTACAAGTGATATATTAAAATCATCTTTCCAGCTTGAATTTCAATGATGCATTGGGGCAACGATTTTGTGAGAAACATCTTCACCCTTAAAGATTTTCTTAATTCCTTACCTGTGTGCTAATTAGATATCACCTTGTTTTCACATTAAACAGACTTCCACATGAGAAAGCAGCAAGGATGCAGTGGTGTTAATGTTTCCTGGTGTCAACCTGTATTATTTCAGTAGACATTGAAATGAGGATGCATCTTGCTGCCTTTCCAATGAAGCAAGTTTAATTTAGTAATAGGTGAAAAACCATCCCTACAAAGGTGTTAATCAGAGACTTGGCTTTGTGGACACTTTTCAGAGAACAAATTTGTTAGCATAAAAATAAAGCCAGAAAATGAAGAGCTGTTTAATCACTCAATTGGATTTTTTTGCAAGCATATTTCTTTTTCTCTGCAACCCACTGCTAAATTGTGCTTCCTAGCTGTTTTAATAAAATCACTGAATCAAATCTAACTCTGATTACATCAGAGAAGGCCAGGTAGCCTACACCATAACAGGGGGTTTGAAATTTTGACTTGTCTACTTAAAGATCACCAAAATCTGATCACAAGGTCAATTACGTCCCTGGGTGTGATTGAACCACCAACCTTTTGGTTAGTAGCCGTACACACTAACTAATTGCGCCACAGAGACACTTTGCAGAAGTAAATACTGACAAAGGCTAATAAGCATTCATCTAGAACGTTTCCTAGAAAAACTTTAAAAAGTCAATAATCTGGAGAGTTTTTGTAAGATGTTTCTTCCATCAACCAACGAAGAAACACATTGGTACTTTCCCATGATGAGCGAGTGCTTCAGGATCTCTTGCACTTACATGTGCAGCAGAGTACAGCAATGGAAGCATGCTGGGCCCATAACCCAGAGGTAGGCAGATTGAAACTATCCTTTGCTATATGCTTTTTTTTTGTTAATTAAAGTAATCCAAAACTGGGATTGATATTTTGGCTCTTTTATTTTTACTTAAAGTACAATAACTTTTACCATTTTAATTTGTTTTAATAGTATATTGACAGTATTGTTTTCTTTCAAAAATCCACTTAATTTTCTTTACCCTATTATTAAAATGGTAATTGACAAAAACAAACTACATTGTCACCAGAAGAGCAATACAAAATGTACAAGTGATATATTAAAATCATCTTTCCAGCTTGAATTTCAATGATGCATTGGGGCAACGATTTTGTGAGAAACATCTTCACCCTTAAATAAAGATTTTCTTAATTCCTTACCTGTGTGATAATTAGATATCACCTTGTTTTCGCATTAAACAGACTTCCACATGAGAAAGCAGCAAGGATGCAGTGGCGTTAATGTTTCCTGGTGTCAACTTGTATTATTTCAGTAGACATTGAAATGAGGATGCATCTTGCTGCCTTTCCAATGAAGCAAGTTTAATTTAGTAATAGGTGAAAAACCATCCTTACAAAGGTGTTAATCAGAGACTTTGCTTTGTGGACACTTTTCAGAGAACAAATTTGTTAGCATAAAAATAAGCCAGAAAATGAAGAGCTGTTAAATCACTCAATTGGATTTTTCTGCCAGCATATTTTTTTTCTCTGCAAACCACTGCTAAATTGTGCTTCCTAGCTGTTTTTATAAAATCAATGAATCAAATCTAACTCTGATTACATCAGAGAAGGCCAGGTACCCTACACCATAAGAGGGGGTTTGAAATTTTGACTTGTCTACTTAAAGATCACCAAAATCTGATAACAAGATCAATTACATCCCTGGGTGGGATTGAACCACCAACCTTTTAGTTAATAGCCGTACACACTAACTGATTGCGCCACAGAGACACTTTGCGAAAGTCTGTTTAATGTCTGTTTAATGTGAAAATGCAGTCGAGTTTCCCACATTTGGGGAAATCATAGGGGTCAGCATACCCAGAATGCAATGAATGAACCTCACCCTGGGAGAACAATCTTCATGACCATGGTATCTCCTATGCAAAATAAGTATGATTTGGGATAGGGCAGGGGAGGGCCGCTGCTCAGGCACATCTCTGTCAAGTAAAGGAGATTCAACTGAGGCAGCACAAGGGAACTCTCATCTGGGGACAACAACTGCAGGGAGAACACATATTTTCAGATGAACATGGGAGGGCAGAAGGCTGCCTAATACTGAAGCACCCCCAAACAACAAACCAAATGCAACAACTAGTGCAAGCATTCCTGGGGGAAGGCCTGCAGCAGATGGATTTGCATATGGTGATGTCATCCAAGCAGTGGGTCAAAGTTGGCTTCAACCCTCGTCTGCATATGAAAAGAAAAAAGGGATGTGCAGGGCATGGCGGCCTTTTGCGGCGCTTGAATGACCCTTAGTTCGCATTAAACACCCCCACCCTCCTTCGGTGTGGGGCTCATGTTGGCTATGCCCCAGCACCTGAAGCATTCAAGCTGATTTCTTGCAGCAGCTGGGCACTGTAACAGCTCCAGAGCTGCTCTGTGAGGCAAGTAAAAGGGTGTGGGCCCTGCAGCACTACCTGTAGTTTGCATTGTGTGTTGGAAGGCACAAAGTAAGCAGACGGGAGAAGTCAGGATAGTGCGCAAGGGCATAGAAGGGAGCGGCTCAAGAAAAGAGAAGTGGAAACAGACAGCAAACTAGGCTGGAGAGAGACCTGAGACAAAGAGATCTGAATTATACGAGAGACGACCAGGGGAAACACAAATTATGCAGAAAGTTTCCCACATTTGGGGAAATCACAGGGGCAGCACACCCAGAGTGCAATGGGTGAGCCTTGCCCTGGGAGAAGCACCTACATGATCATAGTATCTCACCTGGCAGGTAAGTAGGAGTTGGGCTAGAGCTGGGGAGGGTCGCTGCTCGGGTACCCCCCTGTCAAGTGAAGGAGATCCAACTGAGGCAGCACAAGGGAACTCTCGAAAGAGGAACAAGGCTAGAGGAAGATCTGAGACAAAGAAATCTGATTTTTACCAGAGTTGACCAGAAGAAAGCACAAACACAGTCCCCCACTACCACAAATAATGCAGTCGAGTTTCCCACATTTGGGGAAATCACAGGGGTCAGCATACCCAGAATGCAATGAATGAACCTCACCCTGGGAGAACAATCTTCATGACCATGGTATCTCCTATGCAAAATAAGTATGATTTGGGATAGGGCTGGGGAGGGCCGCTGCTCAGGCACATCTCTGTCAAGTAAAGGAGATTCAACTGAGGCAGCACAAGGGAACTCTCATCTGGGGACAACAACTGCAGGGAGAACACATATTTTCAGATGAACATGGGAGGGCAGAAGGCTGCCTAATACTGAAGCACCCCCAAACAACAAACCAAATGCAACAACTAGTGCAAGCATTCCTGGGGGAAGGCCTGCAGCAGATGGATTTGCATATGGTGATGTCATCCAAGCAGTGGGTCAAAGTTGGCTTCAACCATCGTCTGCATATGAAAAGAAAAAAGGGATGTGCAGGGCATGGTGTCCTTTTGTGGCGCTTGGATGACCCCTCCTTCGGTGTGGGGCTCATGTTGGCTATGCCCCAGCCCCTGAAGCATTCAAGATGATTTCTTGCAGCAGCTGGGCACTGTAACAGCTCCAGTGCTGTTCTGTAAAGCATGTAAAAGGGTGTGGGCCCTGCAGCACTACCTGTAGTATGCATTGTGCGTTGGAAGGCACAAAGTAAGCAGACGGGAGAGGTCAGGATAGTGCGCAAGGGCATAGAAGGGAGCGGCTCAAGAAAAGAGAAGTGGAAACAGACAGCAAACTAGGCTGGAGAAAGACCTGAGACAAAGAGATCTGAATTATACGAGAGCCGACCAGAGGAAACACAAATTATGCAGTCAAGTTTCCCACATTTGGGGAAATCGCAGGAGCAGCACACCCAGAGTGCAATGGGTGAGCCTTGCCCTGGGAGAAGCACCTTCCTGATCATAGTATCTCACCTGGCAGGTAAGTAGGAGTTGGGCTAGAGCTGGGGAGGGTCGCTGCTCGGGCACCCCCCTGTCAAGTGAAGGAGATCCAACTGAGGCAGCACAAGGGAACTCTCGAAAGAAGAACAAGGCTAGAGGAATATCTGAGACAAAGAAATCTGACTTTTACCAGAGCTGAGCAGAGGAAAGCACAAACACAGTCCCCCACTACCACAAATAATGCAGTCGAGTTTCCCACATTTGGGGAAATCACAGGGGTCAGCATACCCAGAATGCAATGAATGAACCTCACCCTGGGAGAACAATCTTCATGACCATGGTATCTCTTATGCAAAATAAGTATGATTTGGGATAGGGCTGGGGAGGGCCGCTGCTCAGGCACATCTCTGTCAAGTAAAGGAGATTCAACTGAGGCAGCACAAGGGAACTCTCATCTGGGGACAACAACTGCAGGGAGAACACATATTTTCAGATGAACATGGGAGGGCAGAAGGCTGCCTAATACTGAAGCACCCCCAAACAACAAACCAAATGCAACAACTAGTGCAAGCATTCCTGGGGGAAGGCCTGCAGCAGATTGATTTGCATATGGTAATGCCATCCAAGCAGTGGGTCAAAGTTGGCTTCAACCCTCGTCTGCATATGAAAAGAGAAAAGGGGCGTGCAGGGCATGGCGGCCTTTTGCGGCGCTTGGGTGACCCTTAGTTCGCATTAAACACCCCCACCCTCCTTCGGTGTGGGGCTCATGTTGGCAATGCCCAAGCCCCTGAAGCATTCAAGCTGATTTCTTGCAGCAGCTGGGTACTGTAACAGCTCCAGAGCTGCTCTGTGAGGCAAGTAAAAGGGTGTGGGCCCTGCAGCACTACCTGTAGTTTGCATTGTGTGTTGGAAGGCACAAAGTAAGCAGACGGGAGAAGTCAGGATAGTGCGCAAGGGCATAGAAGGGAGCGGCTCAAGAAAAGAGAAGTGGAAACAGACAGCAAACTAGGCTGGAGAGAGACCTGAGACAAAGAGATCTGAATTATACGAGAGACGACCAGGGGAAACACAAATTATGCAGTCAAGTTTCCCACATTTGGGGAAATCACAGGGGCAGCACACCCAGAGTGCAATGGGTGACCCTTGCCCTGGGAGAAGCACCTACATGATCATAGTATCTCACCTGGCAGGTAAGTAGGAGTTGGGCTAGAGCTGGGGAGGGTCGCTACTCGGGTACCCCCCTGTCAACTTAAGGAGATCCAACTGAGGCAGCACAAGGGAACTCTCGAAAGAGGAACAAGGCTAGAGGAAGATCTGAGACAAAGAAATCTGACTTTTACCAGAGCTGACCAGAGGAAAGCACAAACACAGTCCCCCACTACCACAAATAATGCAGTCGAGTTTCCCACATTTGGGGAAATCATAGGGGTCAGCATACCCAGAATGCAATGAATGAACCTCACCCTGGGAGAACAATCTTCATGACCATGGTATCTCCTATGCAAAATAAGTATGATTTGGGATAGAGCTGGGGAGGGCCGCTGCTCAGGCACATCTCTGTCAAGTAAAGGAGATTCAACTGAGGCAGCACAAGGGAACTCTCATCTGGGGACAACAACTGCAGGGAGAACACATATTTTCAGATGAACATGGGAGGGCAGAAGGCTGCCTAATACTGAAGCACCCCCAAACAACAAACCAAATGCAACAACTAGTGCAAGCATTCCTGGGTGAAGGCCTGCAGCAGATAGATTTGCATATGGTGATGTCATCCAAGCAGTGGGTCAAAGTTGGCTTCAACCCTCGTCTGCATATGAAAAGAGAAAAGGGGCGTGCAGGGCATGGCAGGCCTTTTGCGGCGCTTGGATGACCCCTAGTTCGCATTAAACACCTCCACCCTCCTTCGGTGTGGGGCTCATGTTGGCTATGCCCCAGCCCCTTAAGCATTCAAGCTGATTTCTTGCAGCAGCTGGGCACTGTAACAGCTCCAGAGCTGCTCTGTAAGGAAAGTAAAAGGGTCTCTGTGGCGCAATCAGTTAGTATGTACGGCTATTAACCGAAAGGTTGGTGGTTCAATCCCACCCAGGGACGTAATTGACCTTGTGATCAGATTTTGGTGATATTTAAGTAGACAAGTCAAAATTTCAAACCCCCTCTTATTGTGTAGGGTACCTGGCCTTCTCTGATGTAATCAGAGTTAGATTTGATTCAGTGATTTTATAAAAAACAGCTAGGAAGCACAATTTAGCAGTGGGTTGCAGAGAAAAAAAATATGCTGGCAGAAAAATCCAATTGAGTGATTAAACAGCTCTTCATTTTCTGGCTTTATTTTTATGCTAACAAATTTGTTCTCTGAAAAGTGTCCACAAAGCCAAGTCTCTGATTAACACCTTTGTAAGGATGGTTTTTCACCTATTACTAAATTAAACTTGCTTCATTGGAAAGGCAGCAAGATGCATCCTCATTTCAATGTCTACTGAAATAATACAGGTTGACACCAGGAAACATTAACGCCACTGCATCCTTGCTGCTTTCTCATGTGGAAGTCTGTTTAATGTGAAAACAAGGTGATATCTAATTAGCACACAGGTAAGGAATTAAGAAAATCTTTATTTAAGGGTGAAGATGTTTCTCACAAAATTGTTGACCCAATGCATCATTGAAATTCAAGCTGGAAAGATGAATTTAATATATCACTTGTACATTTTGTATTGCTCTTCTGGTGACAATGTAGTTTGTTTTTGTCAATTACCATTTTAATAATAGGGTAAAGAAAATGAAGTGGATTTTTGAAAGAAAACAATACTGTCAATATACTATTAAAACAAATTAAAATGGTAAAAGTTATTGTACTTTAAGTAAAAATAAAAGAGACAAAATATCAATCCCAGTTTTGGATTACTTTAATTAACAAAAAAAAATGCATATAGCAGAGGATAGTTTCAATCTGCCTACCTCTGGGTTATGGGCCCAGCATGCTTCCATTGCAGTACTCTGCTGCACATGTAAGTGCATGAGATCCTGAAGCACTCACTCATCATGGGAAAGTACCAATGTGTTTCTTCGTTGGTTGATGGAAGAAACATCTTACAAAAACTCTCCAGATTATTGACTTTTTAAAGTTTTGCTAGGAAACGTTTTAGATGAATGCTTATTAGCCTTTGTCAGTATGGACTTTTGCAAAGTGTCTCTGTGGCGCAATCAGTTAGTATGTACGGCTATTAACCAAAAGCACTGTTTGCAAAGTGTCTCGGTGGCGCAATCGGTTAGTGTGTTCGGCTATTAACCAAAAGGTTGGTGGTTCAATCCCACCCAGGGACGTAATTGACCTTGTGATCAGATTTTGGTGATATTAAAGTAGACAAGTCAAAATTTCAAACCCCCTCTTATTGTGTAGGGTACCTGGCCTTCTCTGATGTAATCAGAGTTAGATTTGATTCAGTGATTTTATAAAAAACAGCTAGGAAGCACAATTTAGCAGTGGGTTGCAGAGAAAAAAAATATGCTGGCAGAAAAATCCAATTGAGTGATTAAACAGCTCTTCATTTTCTGGCTTTATTTTTATGCTAACAAATTTGTTCTCTGAAAAGTGTCCACAAAGCCAAGTCTCTGATTAACACCTTTGTAAGGATGGTTTTTCACCTATTACTAAATTAAACTTGCTTCATTGGAAAGGCAGCAAGATGCATCCTCATTTCAATGTCTACTGAAATAATACAAGTTGACACCAGGAAACATTAACGCCACTGCATCCTTGCTGCTTTCTCATGTGGAAGTCTGTTTAATGTGAAAACAAGGTGATATCTAATTAGCACACAGGTAAGGAATTAAGAAAATCTTTATTTAAGGGTGAAGATGTTTCTCACAAAATCGTTGCCCCAATGCATCATTGAAATTCAAGCTGGAAAGATGATTTTAATATATCACTTGTACATTTTGTATTGCTCTTCTGGTGACAATGTAGTTTGTTTTTGTCAATTACCATTTTAATAATAGGGTAAAGAAAATTAAGTGGATTTTTGAAAGAAAACAATACTGTCAATATACTATTAAAACAAATTAAAATGGTAAAAGTTATTGTACTTTAAGTAAAAATAAAAGAGCCAAAATATCAATCCCAGTTTTGGATTACTTTAATTAACAAAAAAAAAAAGCATACAGCAGAGGATAGTTTCAATCTGCCTACCTCTGGGTTATGGGTCCAGCATGCTTCCATTGCTGTACTCTGCTGCACATGTAAGTGCAAGAGATCCTGAAGCACTCACTCATCATGGGAAAGTACCAATGTGTTTCTTTGTTGGTTGATGGAAGAAACATCTTACAAAAACTCTCCAGATTATTGACTTTTTAAAGTTTTTCTAGGAAACGTTTTAGATGAATGCTTATTAGCCTTTGTCAGTATGAACTTTCGCAAAGTGTCTCTGTGGCGCAATCAGTTAGTATGTACGGCTATTAACCAAAAGGTTGGTGGTTCAATCCCACCCAGGGACCTAATTGACCTTGTTATAAGATTTTGGTGATCTTTAAGTAGACAAGTCAAATTTCATACCCCCTGTTATGGTGTAGGGTACCTGGCCTTCTCTGATGTGATCAGAGTTAGATTTGATTCAGTGATTTTATAAAAACATCTAGGAAGCACAATTTAGCAGTGGGTTGCAGAGAAAAAGAAATATGCTGGCAAAAAAATCAAATTGTGTGATTAAACAGCTCTTCATTTTCTGGCTTTATTTTTATGCTAACAAATTTGTTCTCTGAAAAGTGTCCACAAAGCCAAGTCTCTGATTAACACCTTTGTAGGGATGGTTTTTCACCTATTACTAAATTAAACTTGCTTCATTGGAAAGGCAGAGAGATGCATCCTCATTTCAATGTCTACTGAAATAATACAGGTTGACACCAGGAAACATTAACGCCACTGCATCCTTGCTGCTTTCTCATGTGGAAGTCTGTTTAATGTGAAAACAAGGTGATATCTAATTAGCACACAGGTAAGGAATTAAGAAAATCTTTATTTAAGGGTGAAGATGTTTCTCACAAAATTGTTGCCCCAATGCATCATTGAAATTCAAGCTGGAAAGATGATTTTAATATATCACTTGTACATTTTGTATTGCTCTTCTGGTGACAATGTAGTTTTTTTTGTCAATTACCATTTTAATAATAGGGTAAAGAAAATTAAGTGGATTTTTGAAAGAAAACTATACTGTCAATATACTATTAAAACAAATTAAAATGGTAAAAGTTATTGTACTTTAAGTAAAAATAAAAGAGCCAAAATATCAATCCCAGTTTTGGATTACTTTAATTAACAAACAAAAAAATGCATATAGCAGAGGATAGTTTCAATCTGCCTACCTCTGGGTTATGGGCCCAGCATTCTTCCATTGCTGTACTCTGCTGCACATGTAAGTGCAAGAGATCCTGAAGCACTCACTCATCATGGGAAAGTACCAATGTGTTTCTTCGTTGGTTGATGGAAGAAACATCTTACAAAAACTCTCCAGATTATTGACTTTTTTAAGTTTTTCTAGGAAACGTTTTAGATGAATGCTTATTAGCATTTGTCAGTATGTACTTTCGCAAAGTGTCTCTGTGGCGCAATCAGTTAGTGTGTACGGCTATTAACCAAAAGGTTGGTGGTTCAATCCCACCCAGGGATGTAATTGACCTTGTTATCAGATTTTGGTGATCTTTAAGTAGACAAGTCAAATTTCAAACCCCCTGTTATGGTGTAGGGTACCTGGCCTTCTCTGATGTAATCAGAGTTAGATTTGATTCAGTGATTTTATAAAAACATCTAGGAAGCACAATTTAGCCGTGGGTTGCAGAGAAAAAGAAATATGCTGGCAAAAAAATCAAATTGCGTGATTAAACAGCTCTTCATTTTCTGGCTTTATTTTTATGCTAACAAATTTGTTCTCTGAAAAGTGTCCACAAAGCCAAGTCTCTGATTAACACCTTTGTAGGGATGGTTTTTCACCTATTACTAAATTAAACTTGCTTCATTGGAAAGGCAGCAAGATGCATCCTCATTTCAATGTCTACTGAAATAATACAAGTTGACACCAGGAAACATTAACGCCACTGCATACTTGCTGCTTTCTCATGTGGAAGTCTGTTTAATGTGAAAACAAGGTGATATCTAATTAGCACACAGATAAGGAATTAAGAAAATCTTTATTTAAGGGTGAAGATGTTTCTCACAAAATTATTGACCCAATGCATCATTGAAATTCAAGCTGGAAAGATGATTTTAATATATCACTTGTACATTTTGTATTGCTCTTCTGGTGACAATGTAGTTTGTTTTTGTCAATTACCATTTTAATAATAGGGTAAAGAAAATGAAGTGGATTTTTGAAAGAAAACAATACTGTCAATATACTATTAAAACAAATTAAAATGGTAAAAGTTATTGTACTTTAAGTAAAAATAAAAGAGCCAAAATATCAATCCCAGTTTTGGATTACTTTAATTAACAAAAAAAAATGCATATAGCAGAGGATAGTTTCAATCTGCCTACCTCTGGGTTATAGGCCCAGCATGCTTCCATTGCAGTACTCTGCTGCACATGTAAGTGCAAGAGATCCTGAAGCACTCACTCATCATGGGAAAGTACCAATGTGTTTCTTCGTTGGTTGATGGAAGAAACATCTTACAAAAACTCTCCAGATTATTGACTTTTTAAAGTTTTTCTAGGAAACGTTTTAGATGAATGCTTATTAGCCTTTGCAGTATGAACTTTTGCAAAGTGTCTCTGTGGCGCAATCAGTTAGTATGTACGGCTATTAACCAAAAGGTTGGTGGTTCAATCCCACCCAGGGACCTAATTGACCTTGTTATCAGATTTTGCTGATCTTTAAGTAGACAAGTCAAAATTTCAAACCCCCTGTTATGGTGTAGGGTACTTGGCCTTCTCTGATGTAATCAGAGTTAGATTTGATTCAGTGATTTTATAAAAACAGCTAGGAAGCACAATTTAGCAGTGGGTTGCAGAGAAAAAAAATATGCTGGCAGAAAAATCCAATTGAGTGATTAAACAGCTCTTTATTTTCTGGCTTTATTTTTATGCTAACAAATTTGTTCTCTGAAAAGTGTCCACAAAGCCAAGTCTCTGATTAACACCTTTGTAAGGATGGTTTTTCACCTATTACTAAATTAAACTTGCTTCATTGGAAAGGCAGCAAGATGCATCCTCATTTCAATGTCTACTGAAATAATACAGGTTGACACCAGGAAACATTAACGCCACTGCATCCTTGCTGCTTTCTCATGTGGAAGTCTGTTTAATATGAAAACAAGGTGATATCTAATTAGCACACAGGTAAGGAATTAAGAAAATCTTTATTTAAGGGTGAAGATGTTTCTCACAAAATCGTTGCCCCAATGCATCATTGAAATTCAAGCTGAAAGGTGATTTTAATATATCACTTGTACATTTTGTATTGCTCTTCTGGTGACAATGTAGTTTGTTTTTGTCAATTACCATTTTAATAATAGGGTAAAGAAAATGAAGTGGATTTTTGAAAGAAAACAATACTGTCAATATACTATTAAAACAAATTAAAATGGTAAAAGTTATTGTACTTTAAGTAAAAATAAAAGAGACAAAATATCAATCCCAGTTTTGGATTACTTTAATTAACAAAAAAAAATGCATATAGCAGAGGATAGTTTCAATCTGCCTACCTCTGGGTTATAGGCCCAGCATGCTTCCATTGCAGTACTCTGCTGCACATGTAAGTGCAAGAGATCCTGAAGCACTCACTCATCATGGGAAAGTACCAATGTGTTTCTTCGTTGGTTGATGGAAGAAACATCTTACAAAAACTCTCCAGATTATTGACTTTTTAAAGTTTTTCTAGGAAACGTTTTAGATGAATGCTTATTAGCCTTTGCAGTATGAACTTTTGCAAAGTGTCTCTGTGGCGCAATCAGTTAGTATGTACGGCTATTAACCAAAAGGTTGGTGGTTCAATCCCACCCAGGGACCTAATTGACCTTGTTATCAGATTTTGGTGATCTTTAAGTAGACAAGTCAAATTTCATACCCCCTGTTATGGTGTAGGGTACCTGGCCTTCTCTGATGTAATCAGAGTTAGATTTGATTCAGTGATTTTATAAAAACATCTAGGAAGCACAATTTAGCAGTGGGTTGCAGAGAAAAAGAAATATGCTGGCAAAAAAATCAAATTGCGTGATTAAACAGCTCTTTATTTTCTGGCTTTATTTTTATGCTAACAAATTTGTTCTCTGAAAAGTGTCCACAAAGCCAAGTCTCTGATTAACACCTTTGTAGGGATGGTTTTTCACCTATTACTAAATTAAACTTGCTTCATTGGAAAGGCAGCAAGATGCATCCTCATTTCAATGTCTACTGAAATAATACAGGTTGACACCAGGAAACATTAACGCCACTGCATCCTTGCTGCTTTCTCATGTGGAAGTCTGTTTAATGTGAAAACAAGGTGATATCTAATTAGCACACAGGTAAGGAATTAAGAAAATCTTTATTTAAGGGTGAAGATGTTTCTCACAAAATTGTTGACCCAATGCATCATTGAAATTCAAGCTGGAAAGATGATTTTAATATATCACTTGTACATTTTGTATTGCTCTTCTGGTGACAATGTAGTTTTTTTTGTCAATTACCATTTTAATAATAGGGTAAAGAAAATTAAGTGGATTTTTGAAAGAAAACTATACTGTCAATATACTATTAAAACAAATTAAAATGGTAAAAGTTATTGTACTTTAAGTAAAAATAAAAGAGCAAAAATATCAATCCCAGTTTTGATTACTTAAATTAACAAAAAAAAATGCATATAGCAAAGGATAGTTTCAATCTGCCTACCTCTGGGTTATGGGTCCAGCATGCTTCCATTGCAGTACTCTGCTGCACATGTAAGTGCAAGAGATCCTGAAGCACTCACTCATCATGGGAAAGTACCAATGTGTTTATTCATTGGTTGATGGAAGAAACATCTTACAAAAACTCTCCAGATTATTGATTATTTAATGTTTTTCTAGGAAATGTTCTAGATGTATGCTTATTAGCCTTTGTCAGTATGTACTGTTTGCAAAGTGTCTCGGTGGCGCAATCGGTTAGTGTGTTCTACTATTAACCAAAAGGTTGGTGGTTCAATACCACCCAGGGACATAATTGACCTTGTGATCACATTTTGGTGATATTTAAGTAGACAAGTCAAAATTTCAAACCCCCTCTTATTGTGTAGGGTACCTGGCCTTCTCTGATGTAATCAGAGTTAGATTTGATTCAGTGATTTTATAAAAAACAGCTAGGAAGCACAATTTAGCAGTGGGTTGCAGAGAAAAAAAATATGCTGGCAGAAAAATCCAATTGAGTGATTAAACAGCTCTTCATTTTCTGGCTTTATTTTTATGCTAACAAATTTGTTCTCTGAAATGTGTCCACAAAGCCAAGTCTCTGATTAACACCTTTGTAAGGATGGTTTTTCACCTATTACTAAATTAAACTTGCTTCATTGGAAAGGCAGCAAGATGCATCCTCATTTCAATGTCTACTGAAATAATACAGGTTGACACCAGGAAACATTAACGCCACTGCATGCTTGCTGCTTTCTCATGTGGAAGTCTGTTTAATGTGAAAACAAGGTGATATCTAATTAGCACACAGGTAAGGAATTACGAAAATCTTTATTTAAGGGTGAAGATGTTTCTCACAAAATTGTTGCCCCAATGCATCATTGAAATTCAAGCTGGAAAGATGATTTTAATATATCACTTGTACATTTTGTATTGCTCTTCTGGTGACAATGTAGTTTTTTTGTCAATTACCATTTTAATAACAGGGTAAAGAAAATTAAGTGGATTTTTGAAAGAAAACTATACTGTCAATATACTATTAAAACAAATTAAAATGGTAAAAGTTATTGTACTTTAAGTAAAAATAAAAGAGCAAAATATCAATCCCAGTTTTGATTACTTAAATTAACAAAAAAAATGCATATAGCAAAGGATAGTTTCAATCTGCCTACCTCTGGGTTATGGGTCCAGCATGCTTCCATTGCAGTACTCTGCTGCCCATGTAAGTGCAAGAGATCCTGAAGCACTCACTCATCATGGGAAAGTACCAATGTGTTTATTCGTTGGTTGATGGAAGAAACATCTTACAAAAACTCTCCAGATTATTGATTTTTTAATGTTTTTCTAGGAAACGTTCTAGATGTATGCTTATTAGCCTTTGTCAGTATATACTTTTTGCAAAGTGTCTCTGTGTCGCAATCGGTTAGTGTGTTTGGCTATTAACCAAAAGGTTGGTGGTTCAATCCCACCCAGGGACGTAATTAACCTTGTGATCAGATTTTGGTGATATTTAAGTAGACAAGTCAAAATTTCAAACCTCCTCTTATGGTTTAGGGTACATGGCCTTCTCTGATGTAATCAGAGTTAGATTTGATTCAGTGATTTTATAAAAAACAGCTAGGAAGCACAATTTAGTAGTGGGTTGCAGAGAAAAAAAATATGCTGGCAAAAAAAATCCAATTGAGTGATTAAACAGCTCTTCATTTTCTGGCTTTATTTTTATGCTAACAAATTTGTTCTCTGAAAAGTGTCCACAAAGCCAAGTCTCTGATTAACACCTTTGTAAGGATGGTTTTTCACCTATTACTAAATTAAACTTGCTTCATTGGAAAGGCAGCAAGATGCATCCTCATTTCAATGTCTACTGAAATAATACAGGTTGACACCAGGAAACATTAACGCCACTGCATCCTTGCTGCTTTCTCATGTGGAAGTCTGTTTAATGTGAAAACAAGGTGATATCTAATTAGCACACAGGTAAGGAATTACGAAAATCTTTATTTAAGGGTGAAGATGTTTCTCACAAAATCGTTGCCCCAATGCATCATTGAAATTCAAGCTGGAAAGATGATTTTAATATATCACTTGTACATTTTGTATTGCTCTTCTGGTGACAATGTAGTTTGTTTTTGTCAATTACCATTTTAATAATAGGGTAAAGAAAATGAAGTGGATTTTTGAAAGAAAACAATACTGTCAATATACTATTAAAACAAATTAAAATGGTAAAAGTTATTGTACTTTAAGTTAAAATAAAAGAGACAAAATATCAATCCCAGTTTTGGATTACTTTAATTAACAAAAAAAAATGCATATAGCAGAGGATAGTTTCAATCTGCCTACCTCTGGGTTATGGGCCCAGCATGCTTCCATTGCAGTACTCTGCTGCACATGTAAGTGCAAGAGATCCTGAAGCACTCACTCATCATGGGAAAGTACCAATGTGTTTCTTCGTTGGTTGATGGAAGAAACATCTTACAAAAACTCTCCAGATTATTGACTTTTTAAAGTTTTGCTAGGAAACATTTTAGATGAATGCTTATTAGCCTTTGCAGTATGAACTTTTGCATAGTGTCTCTGTGGCGCAATCAGTTAGTATGTACAGCTATTAACCA
Source organism: Pseudophryne corroboree (assembly GCF_028390025.1). Lineage (NCBI taxonomy): Eukaryota > Metazoa > Chordata > Amphibia > Anura > Myobatrachidae > Pseudophryne > Pseudophryne corroboree. Next base: position 175,157 of record NW_026970502.1, read on the forward strand.
AAAGGTTGGTGGTTCAATCCCACCCAGGGACCTAATTGACCTTGTTATCAGATTTTGGTGATCTTTAAGTAGACAAGTCAAATTTCATACCCCCTGTTATGGTGTAGGGTACCTGGCCTTCTCTGATGTAATCAGAGTTAGATTTGATTCAGTGATTTTATAAAAACATCTAGGAAGCACAATTTAGCAGTGGGTTGCAGAGAAAAAGAAATATGCTGGCAAAAAAATCAAATTGCGTGATTAAACAGCTCTTTATTTTCTGGCTTTATTTTTATGCTAACAAATTTGTTCTCTGAAAAGTGTCCACAAAGCCAAGTCTCTGATTAACACCTTTGTAGGGATGGTTTTTCACCTATTACTAAATTAAACTTGCTTCATTGGAAAGGCAGCAAGATGCATCCTCATTTCAATGTCTTCTGAAATAATACAGGTTGACACCAGGAAACATTAACGCCACTGCATCCTTGCTGCTTTCTCATGTGGAAGTCTGTTTAATGTGAAAACAAGGTGATATCTAATTAGCACACAGGTAAGGAATTAAGAAAATCTTTATTTAAGGGTGAATATGTTTCTCACAAAATTGTTGACCCAATGCATCATTGAAATTCAAGCTGGAAAGATGATTTTAATATATCACTTGTACATTTTGTATTGCTCTTCTGGTGACAATGTAGTTTTTTTTGTCAATTACCATTTTAATAATAGGGTAAAGAAAATTAAGTGGATTTTTGAAAGAAAACTATACTGTCAATATACTATTAAAACAAATTAAAATGGTAAAAGTTATTGTACTTTAAGTAAAAATAAAAGAGCAAAAATATCAATCCCAGTTTTGATTACTTAAATTAACAAAAAAAAAATGCATATAGCAAAGGATAGTTTCAATCTGCCTACCTCTGGGTTATGGGCCCAGCATGCTTCCATTGCAGTACTCTGCTGCACATGTAAGTTCAAGAGATCCTGAAGCACTCACTCATCATGGGAAAGTACCAATGTGTTTCTTCGTTGGTTGATGGAAGAAACATCTTACAAAAACTCTCCAGATTATTGACTTTTTAAAGTTTTTCTAGGAAACGTTTTAGATGAATGCTTATTAGCCTTTGTCAGTATGGACTTTTGCAAAGTGTCTCTGTGGCGCAATCAGTTAGTATGTACGGCTATTAACCAAAAGGTTGGTGGTTCAATCCCACCCAGGGACCTAATTGACCTTGTTATCAGATTTTGGTGATCTTTAAGTAGACAAGTCAAAATTTCAAACCCCCTGTTATGGTGTAGGGTACCTGGCCTTCTCTGATGTAATCAGAGTTAGATTTGATTCAGTGATTTTATAAAAACAGCTAGGAAGCACAATTTAGCAGTGGGTTGCAGAGAAAAAAAATATGCTGGCAGAAAAATCCAATTGAGTGATTAAACAGCTCTTTATTTTCTGGCTTTATTTTTATGCTAACAAATTTGTTCTCTGAAAAGTGTCCACAAAGCCAAGTCTCTGATTAACACCTTTGTAAGGATGGTTTTTCACCTATTACTAAATTAAACTTGCTTCATTGGAAAGGCAGCAAGATGCATCCTCATTTCAATGTCTACTGAAATAATACAGGTTGACACCAGGAAACATTAACGCCACTGCATCCTTGCTGCTTTCTCATGTGGAAGTCTGTTTAATGTGAAAACAAGGTGATATCTAATTAGCACACAGGTAAGGAATTAAGAAAATCTTTATTTAAGGGTGAAGATGTTTCTCACAAAATCGTTGCCCCAATGCATCATTGAAATTCAAGCTGGAAAGATGATTTTAATATATCACTTGTACATTTTGTATTGCTCTTCTGGTGACAATGTAGTTTGTTTTTGTCAATTACCATTTTAATAATAGGGTAAAGAAAATGAAGTGGATTTTTGAAAGAAAACAATACTGTCAATATACTATTAAAACAAATTAAAATGGTAAAAGTTATTGTACTTTAAGTAAAAATAAAAGAGACAAAATATCAATCCCAGTTTTGGATTACTTTAATTAACAAAAAAAATGCATATAGCAGAGGATAGTTTCAATCTGCCTACCTCTGGGTTATGGGCCCAGCATGCTTCCATTGCAGTACTCTGCTGCACATGTAAGTGCAAGAGATCCTGAAGCACTCACTCATCATGGGAAAGTACCAATGTGTTTCTTCGTTGGTTGATGGAAGAAACATCTTACAAAAACTCTCCAGATTATTGATTTTTTAATGTTTTTCTAGGAAACGTTCTAGATGTATGCTTATTAGCCTTTGTCAGTATGGACTTTTCGCAAAGTGTCTCTGTGGCGCAATCGGTTAGTGTGTTTGGCTATTAACCAAAAGTTTGGTGGTTCAATCCCACCCAGGGACCTAATTGACCTTGTTATCAGATTTTGGTGATCTTTAAGTAGACAAGTCAACATTTCAAACCCCCTGTTATGGTGTAGGGTACCTGGCCTTCTCTGATGTAATCAGAGTTAGATTTGATTCAGTGATTTTATAAAAATAGCTAGGAAGCACAATTTAGCAGTGGGTTGCAGAGAAAAAAAATATGCTGGCAGAAAAATCCAATTGAGTGATTAAACAGCTATTTATTTTCTGGCTTTATTTTTATGCTAACAAATTTGTTCTCTGAAAAGTGTCCACAAAGCCAAGTCTCTGATTAACACCTTTGTAAGGATGGTTTTTCACCTATTACTAAATCAAACTTGCTTCATTGGAAAGGCAGCAAGATGCATCCTCATTTCAATGTCTACTGAAATAATACAAGTTGACACCAGGAAACATTAACGCCACTGCATCCTTGCTGCTTTCTCATGTGGAAGTCTGTTTAATGTGAAAACAAGGTGATATCTAATTAGCACACATGTAAGGAATTAAGAAAATCTTTATTTAAGGGTGAAGATGTTTCTCACAAAATCGTTGCCCCAATGCATCATTGAAATTCAAGCTGGAAAGATGATTTTAATATATCACTTGTACATTTTGTATTGCTCTTCTGGTGACAATGTAGTTTGTTTTTGTCAATTACCATTTAATAATAGGGTAAAGAAAATTAAGTGGATTTTTGAAAGAAAACAATACTGTCAATATACTATTAAAACAAATTAAAATGGTAAAAGTTATTGTACTTTAAGTAAAAATAAAAGAGACAAAATATCAATCCCAGTTTTGGATTACTTTAATTAACAAAAAAAAAAGCATACAGCAGAGGATAGTTTCAATCTGCCTACCTCTGGGTTATGGGTCCAGCATGCTTCCATTGCTGTACTCTGCTGCACATGTAAGTGCAAGAGATCCTGAAGCACTCACTCATCATGGGAAAGTACCAATGTGTTTCTTCGTTGGTTGATGGAAGAAACATCTTACAAAAACTCTCCAGATTATTGACTTTTTAAAGTTTTGCTAGGAAACGTTTTAGATGAATGCTTATTAGCCTTTGTCAGTATGGACTTTTGCAAAGTGTCTCTGTGGCGCAATCAGTTAGTATGTACGGCTATTAACCAAAAGGTTGGTGGTTCAATCCCACCCAGGTACCTAATTGACCTTGTTATCAGATTTTGCTGATCTTTAAGTAGACAAGTCAAAATTTCAAACCCCCTGTTATGGTGTAGGGTACTTGGCCTTCTCTGATGTAATCAGAGTTAGATTTGATTCAGTGATTTTATAAAAACAGCTAGGAAGCACAATTTAGCAGTGGGTTGCAGAGAAAAAAAATATGCTGGCAGAAAAATCCAATTGAGTGATTAAACAGCTCTTTATTTTCTGGCTTTATTTTTATGCTAACAAATTTGTTCTCTGAAAAGTGTCCACAAAGCCAAGTCTCTGATTAACACCTTTGTAAGGATGGTTTTTCACCTATTACTAAATTAAACTTGCTTCATTGGAAAGGCAGCAAGATGCATCCTCATTTCAATGTCTACTGAAATAATACAGGTTGACACCAGGAAACATTAACGCCACTGCATCCTTGCTGCTTTCTCATGTGGAAGTCTGTTTAATATGAAAACAAGGTGATATCTAATTAGCACACAGGTAAGGAATTAAGAAAATCTTTATTTAAGGGTGAAGATGTTTCTCACAAAATTGTTGCCCCAATGCATCATTGAAATTCAAGCTGAAAGGTGATTTTAATATATCACTTGTACATTTTGTATTGCTCTTCTGGTGACAATGTAGTTTGTTTTTGTCAATTACCATTTTAATAATAGGGTAAAGAAAATGAATTGGATTTTTGAAAGAAAACAATACTGTCAATATACTATTAAAACAAATTAAAATGGTAAAAGTTATTGTACTTTAAGTAAAAATAAAAGAGACAAAATATCAATCCCAGTTTTGGATTACTTTAATTAACAAAAAAAAATGCATATAGCAGAGGATAGTTTCAATCTGCCTACCTCTGGGTTATGGGCCCAGCATGCTTCCATTGCAGTACTCTGCTGCACATGTAAGTGCAAGAGATCCTGAAGCACTCACTCATCATGGGAAAGTACCAATGTGTTTCTTCGTTGGTTGATGGAAGAAACATCTTACAAAAACTCTCCAGATTATTGACTTTTTAAAGTTTTTCTAGGAAACGTTTTAGATGAATGCTAATTAGCCTTTGCAGTATGAACTTTTGCAAAGTGTCTCTGTGGCGCAATCAGTTAGTATGTACGGCTATTAACCAAAAGGTTGGTGGTTCAATCCCACCCAGGGACCTAATTGACCTTTTTATCAGATTTTGGTGATCTTTAAGTAGACAAGTCAAATTTCATACCCCCTGTTATGGTGTAGGGTACCTGGCCTTCTCTGATGTAATCAGAGTTAGATTTGATTCAGTGATTTTATAAAAACATCTAGGAAGCACAATTTAGCAGTGGGTTGCAGAGAAAAAGAAATATGCTGGCAAAAAAATCAAATTGCGTGATTAAACAGCTCTTTATTTTCTGGCTTTATTTTTATGCTAACAAATTTGTTCTCTGAAAAGTGTCCACAAAGCCAAGTCTCTGATTAACACCTTTGTAGGGATGGTTTTTCACCTATTACTAAATTAAACTTGCTTCATTGGAAAGGCAGCAAGATGCATCCTCATTTCAATGTCTACTGAAATAATACAGGTTGACACCAGGAAACATTAACGCCACTGCATCCTTGCTGCTTTCTCATGTGGAAGTCTGTTTAATGTGAAAACAAGGTGATATCTAATTAGCACACAGGTAAGGAATTAAGAAAATCTTTATTTAAGGGTGAAGATGTTTCTCACAAAATTGTTGACCCAATGCATCATTGAAATTCAAGCTGGAAAGATGATTTTAATATATCACTTGTACATTTTGTATTGCTCTTCTGGTGACAATGTAGTTTTTTTTGTCAATTACCATTTTAATAATAGGGTAAAGAAAATTAAGTGGATTTTTGAAAGAAAACTATACTGTCAATATACTATTAAAACAAATTAAAAATGGTAAAAGTTATTGTACTTTAAGTAAAAATAAAAGAGAAAAAATATCAATCCCAGTTTTGATTACTTAAATTAACAAAAAAAAATGCATATAGCAAAGGATAGTTTCAATCTGCCTACCTCTGGGTTATGGATCCAGCATGCTTCCATTGCAGTACTCTGCTGCACATGTAAGTGCAAGAGATCCTGAAGCACTCACTCATCATGGGAAAGTACCAATGTGTTTATTCATTGGTTGATGGAAGAAACATCTTACAAAAACTCTCCAGATTATTGATTTTTTAATGTTTTTCTAGGAAACGTTCTAGATGTATGCTTATTAGCCTTTGTCAGTATGTACTGTTTGCAAAGTGTCTCGGTGGCGCAATCGGTTAGTGTGTTCGGCTATTAACCAAAAGTTTGGTGGTTCAATCCCACCCAGGGACATAATTGACCTTGTGATCACATTTTGGTGATATTTAAGTAGACAAGTCAAAATTTCAAACCCCCTCTTATTGTGTAGGGTACCTGGCCTTCTCTGATGTAATCAGAGTTAGATTTGATTCAGTGATTTTATAAAAAACAGCTAGGAAGCACAATTTTACAGTGGGTTGCAGAGAAAAAAAATATGCTGGCAGAAAAATCCAATTGAGTGATTAAACAGCTCTTCATTTTCTGGCTTTATTTTTATGCTAACAAATTTGTTCTCTGAAAAGTGTCCACAAAGCCAAGTCTCTGATTAACACCTTTGTAAGGATGGTTTTTCACCTATTACTAAATTAAACTTGCTTCATTGGAAAGGCAGCAAGATGCATCCTCATTTCAATGTCTACTGAAATAATACAGGTTGACACCAGGAAACATTAACGCCACTGCATCCTTGCTGCTTTCTCGTGTGGAAGTCTGTTTAATGTGAAAACAAGGTGATATCTAATTAGCACACAGGTAAGGAATTACGAAAATCTTTATTTAAGGGTGAAGATGTTTCTCACAAAATTGTTGCCCCAATGCATCATTGAAATTCAAGCTGGAAAGATGATTTTAATATATCACTTGTACATTTTGTATTGCTCTTCTGGTGACAATGTAGTTTTTTTGTCAATTACCATTTTAATAACAGGGTAAAGAAAATTAAGTGGATTTTTGAAAGAAAACTATACTGTCAATATACTATTAAAACAAATTAAAATGGTAAAAGTTATTGTACTTTAAGTAAAAATAAAAGAGCAAAAATATCAATCCCAGTTTTGATTACTTAAATTAACAAAAAAAATGCATATAGCAAAGGATAGTTTCAATCTGCCTACCTCTGGGTTATGGGTCCAGCATGCTTCCATTGCAGTACTCTGCTGCACATGTAAGTGCATGAGATCCTGAAGCACTCACTCATCATGGGAAAGTACCAATGTGTTTCTTCGTTGGTTGATGGAAGAAACATCTTACAAAAACTCTCCAGATTATTGACTTTTTAAAGTTTTGCTAGGAAACGTTTTAGATGAATGCTTATTAGCCTTTGTCAGTATGGACTTTTGCAAAGTGTCTCTGTGGCGCAATCAGTTAGTATGTACGGCTATTAACCAAAAGCACTGTTTGCAAAGTGTCTCGGTGGCGCAATCGGTTAGTGTGTTCGGCTATTAACCAAAAGGTTGGTGGTTCAATCCCACCCAGGGACGTAATTGACCTTGTGATCAGATTTTGGTGATATTAAAGTAGACAAGTCAAAATTTCAAACCCCCTCTTATTGTGTAGGGTACCTGGCCTTCTCTGATGTAATCAGAGTTAGATTTGATTCAGTGATTTTATAAAAAACAGCTAGGAAGCACAATTTAGCAGTGGGTTGCAGAGAAAAAAAATATGCTGGCAGAAAAATCCAATTGAGTGATTAAACAGCTCTTCATTTTCTGGCTTTATTTTTATGCTAACAAATTTGTTCTCTGAAAAGTGTCCACAAAGCCAAGTCTCTGATTAACACCTTTGTAAGGATGGTTTTTCACCTATTACTAAATTAAACTTGCTTCATTGGAAAGGCAGCAAGATGCATCCTCATTTCAATGTCTACTGAAATAATACAAGTTGACACCAGGAAACATTAACGCCACTGCATCCTTGCTGCTTTCTCATGTGGAAGTCTGTTTAATGTGAAAACAAGGTGATATATAATTAGCACACAGGTAAGGAATTAAGAAAATCTTTATTTAAGGGTGAAGATGTTTCTCACAAAATTGTTGACCCAATGCATCATTGAAATTCAAGCTGGAAAGATGATTTTAATATATCACTTGTACATTTTGTATTGCTCTTCTGGTGACAATGTAGTTTGTTTTTGTCAATTACCATTTTAATAATAGGGTAAAGAAAATGAAGTGGATTTTTGAAAGAAAACAATACTGTCAATATACTATTAAAACAAATTAAAATGGTAAAAGTTATTGTACTTTAAGTAAAAATAAAAGAGACAAAATATCAATCCCAGTTTTGGATTACTTTAATTAACAAAAAAAAAATGCATATAGCAGAGGATAGTTTCAATCTGCTTACCTCTGGGTTATGGGCCCAGCATGCTTCCATTGCAGTACTCTGCTGCACATGTAAGTTTAAGAGATCCTGAAGCACTCACTCATCATGGGAAAGTACCAATGTGTTTCTTCGTTGGTTGATGGAAGAAACATCTTACAAAAACTCTCCAGATTATTGACTTTTTAAAGTTTTTCTAGGAAACGTTTTAGATGAATGCTAATTAGCCTTTGCAGTATGAACTTTTGCAAAGTGTCTCTGTGGCGCAATCAGTTAGTATGTACGGCTATTAACCAAAAGGTTGGTGGTTCAATCCCACCCAGGGACCTAATTGACCTTGTTATCAGATTTTGGTGATCTTTAAGTAGACAAGTCAAATTTCATACCCCCTGTTATGGTGTAGGGTACCTGGCCTTCTCTGATGTAATCAGAGTTAGATTTGATTCAGTGATTTTATAAAAACATCTAGGAAGCACAATTTAGCAGTGGGTTGCAGAGAAAAAGAAATATGCTGGCAAAAAAATCAAATTGCGTGATTAAACAGCTCTTTATTTTCTGGCTTTATTTTTATGCTAACAAATTTGTTCTCTGAAAAGTGTCCACAAAGCCAAGTCTCTGATTAACACCTTTGTAGGGATGGTTTTTCACCTATTACTAAATTAAACTTGCTTCATTGGAAAGGCAGCAAGATGCATCCTCATTTCAATGTCTACTGAAATAATACAGGTTGACACCAGGAAACATTAACGCCACTGCATCCTTGCTGCTTTCTCATGTGGAAGTCTGTTTAATGTGAAAACAAGGTGATATCTAATTAGCACACAGGTAAGGAATTAAGAAAATCTTTATTTAAGGGTGAAGATGTTTCTCACAAAATTGTTGACCCAATGCATCATTGAAATTCAAGCTGGAAAGATGATTTTAATATATCACTTGTACATTTTGTATTGCTCTTCTGGTGACAATGTAGTTTTTTTTGTCAATTACCATTTTAATAATAGGGTAAAGAAAATTAAGTGGATTTTTGAAAGAAAACTATACTGTCAATATACTATTAAAACAAATTAAAAATGGTAAAAGTTATTGTACTTTAAGTAAAAATAAAAGAGAAAAAATATCAATCCCAGTTTTGATTACTTAAATTAACAAAAAAAAATGCATATAGCAAAGGATAGTTTCAATCTGCCTACCTCTGGGTTATGGGTCCAGCATGCTTCCATTGCAGTACTCTGCTGCACATGTAAGTGCAAGAGATCCTGAAGCACTCACTCATCATGGGAAAGTACCAATGTGTTTATTCATTGGTTGATGGAAGAAACATCTTACAAAAACTCTCCAGATTATTGATTTTTTAATGTTTTTCTAGGAAACGTTCTAGATGTATGCTTATTAGCCTTTGTCAGTATGTACTGTTTGCAAAGTGTCTCGGTGGCGCAATCGGTTAGTGTGTTCGGCTATTAACCAAAAGTTTGGTGGTTCAATCCCACCCAGGGACATAATTAACCTTGTGATCACATTTTGGTGATATTTAAGTAGACAAGTCAAAATTTCAAACCCCCTCTTATTGTGTAGGGTACCTGGCCTTCTCTGATGTAATCAGAGTTAGATTTGATTCAGTGATTTTATAAAAAACAGCTAGGAAGCACAATTTAGCAGTGGGTTGCAGAGAAAAAAAATATGCTGGCAGAAAAATCCAATTGAGTGATTAAACAGCTCTTCATTTTCTGGCTTTATTTTTATGCTAACAAATTTGTTCTCTGAAAAGTGTCCACAAAGCCAAGTCTCTGATTAACACCTTTGTAAGGATGGTTTTTCACCTATTACTAAATTAAACTTGCTTCATTGGAAAGGCAGCAAGATGCATCCTCATTTCAATGTCTACTGAAATAATACAGGTTGACACCAGGAAACATTAACGCCACTGCATCCTTGCTGCTTTCTCGTGTGGAAGTCTGTTTAATGTGAAAACAAGGTGATATCTAATTAGCACACAGGTAAGGAATTATGAAAATCTTTATTTAAGGGTGAAGATGTTTCTCACAAAATTGTTGCCCCAATGCATCATTGAAATTCAAGCTGGAAAGATGATTTTAATATATCACTTGTACATTTTGTATTGCTCTTCTGGTGACAATGTAGTTTTTTTGTCAATTACCATTTTAATAACAGGGTAAAGAAAATTAAGTGGATTTTTGAAAGAAAACTATACTGTCAATATACTATTAAAACAAATTAAAATGGTAAAAGTTATTGTACTTTAAGTAAAAATAAAAGAGCAAAAATATCAATCCCAGTTTTGATTACTTAAATTAACAAAAAAAATGCATATAGCAAAGGATAGTTTCAATCTGCCTACCTCTGGGTTATGGGTCCAGCATGCTTCCATTGCAGTACTCTGCTGCCCATGTAAGTGCAAGAGATCCTGAAGCACTCACTCATCATGGGAAAGTACCAATGTGTTTATTCGTTGGTTGATGGAAGAAACATCTTACAAAAACTCTCCAGATTATTGATTTTTTAATGTTTTTCTAGGAAACGTTCTAGATGTATGCTTATTAGCCTTTGTCAGGATGTACTTTTTGCAAAGTGTCTCTGTGGCGCAATCGGTTAGTGTGTTTGGCTATTAACCAAAAGGTTGGTGGTTCAATCCCACCCAGGGATGTAATTAACCTTGTGATCAGATTTTGGTGATATTTAAGTAGACAAGTCAAAATTTCAAACTTCCTCTTATGGTGTAGGGTACATGGCCTTCTCTGATGTAATCAGAGTTAGATTTGATTCAGTGATTTTATAAAAAACAGCTAGGAAGCACAATTTAGCAGTGGGTTGCAGAGAAAAAAAATATGCTGGCAGAAAAATCCAATCGAGTGATTAAACAGCTCATCATTTTCTGGCTTTATTTTTATGCTAACAAATTTGTTCTCTGAAAAGTGTCCACAAAGCCAAGTCTCTGATTAACACCTTTGTAAGGATGGTTTTTCACCTATTACTAAATTAAACTTGCTTCATTGGAAAGGCAGCGAGATGCATCCTCATTTCAATGTCTACTGAAATAATACAAGTTGACACCAGGAAACATTAACGCCACTGCATCCTTGCTGCTTTCTCATGTGGAAGTCTGTTTAATGTGAAAACAAGGTGATATATAATTAGCACACAGGTAAGGAATTAAGAAAATCTTTATTTAAGGGTGAAGATGTTTCTCACAAAATTGTTGACCCAATGCATCATTGAAATTCAAGCTGGAAAGATGATTTTAATATATCACTTGTACATTTTGTATTGCTCTTCTGGTGACAATGTAGTTTGTTTTTGTCAATTACCATTTTAATAATAGGGTAAAGAAAATTAAGTGGATTTTTGAAAGAAAACAATACTGTCAATATACTATTAAAACAAATTAAAATGGTAAAAGTTATTGTACTTTAAGTAAAAATAAAAGAGACAAAATATCAATCCCAGTTTTGGATTACTTTAATTAACAAAAAAAAATGCATATAGCAGAGGATAGTTTCAATCTGCTTACCTCTGGGTTATGGGCCCAGCATGCTTCCATTGCAGTACTCTGCTGCACATGTAAGTTCAAGAGATCCTGAAGCACTCACTCATCATGGGAAAGTACCAATGTGTTTCTTCGTTGGTTGATGGAAGAAACATCTTACAAAAACTCTCCAGATTATTGACTTTTTAAAGTTTTTCTAGGAAACGTTTTAGATGAATGCTTATTAGCCTTTGTCAGTATGGACTTTTGCAAAGTGTCTCTGTGGCGCAATCAGTTAGTATGTACGGCTATTAACCAAAAGGTTGGTGGTTCAATCCCACCCAGGGACCTAATTGACCTTGTTATCAGATTTTGGTGATCTTTAAGTAGACAAGTCAAAATTTCAAACCCCCTGTTATGGTGTAGGGTACCTGGCCTTCTCTGATGTAATCAGAGTTAGATTTGATTCAGTGATTTTATAAAAACAGCTAGGAAGCACAATTTAGCAGTGGGTTGCAGAGAAAAAAAATATGCTGGCAGAAAAATCCAATTGAGTGATTAAACAGCTCTTTATTTTCTGGCTTTATTTTTATGCTAACAAATTTGTTCTCTGAAAAGTGTCCACAAAGCCAAGTCTCTGATTAACACCTTTGTAAGGATGGTTTTTCACCTATTACTAAATTAAACTTGCTTCATTGGAAAGGCAGCAAGATGCATCCTCATTTCAATGTCTACTGAAATAATACAGGTTGACACCAGGAAACATTAACGCCACTGCATCCTTGCTGCTTTCTCATGTGGAAGTCTGTTTAATGTGAAAACAAGGTGATATCTAATTAGCACACAGGTAAGGAATTAAGAAAATCTTTATTTAAGGGTGAAGGTGTTTCTCACAAAATCGTTGCCCCAATGCATCATTGAAATTCAAGCTGGAAAGATGATTTTAATATATCACTTGTACATTTTGTATTGCTCTTCTGGTGACAATGTAGTTTGTTTTTGTCAATTACCATTTTAATAATAGGGTAAAGAAAATTAAGTGGATTTTTGAAAGAAAACAATACTGTCAATATACTATTAAAACAAATTAAAATGGTAAAAGTTATTGTACTTTAAGTAAAAATAAAAGAGCCAAAATATCAATCCCAGTTTTGGATTACTTTAATTAACAAACAAAAAAATGCATATAGCAGAGGATAGTTTCAATCTGCCTACCTCTGGGTTATGGGCCCAGCATGCTTCCATTGCTGTACTCTGCTGCACATGTAAGTGCAAGAGATCCTGAAGCACTCACTCATCATGGGAAAGTACCAATGTGTTTCTTCATTGGTTGATAGAAGAAACATCTTACAAAAACTCTCCAGATTATTGACTTTTTTAAGTTTTTCTAGGAAACGTTTTAGATGAATGCTTATTAGCATTTGTCAGTATGTACTTTTAGCAAAGTGTCTCTGTGGCGCAATCAGTTAGTGTGTACGGCTATTAACCAAAAGGTTGGTGGTTCAATCCCACCCAGGGACGTAATTGACCTTGTTATCAGATTTTGGTGATCTTTAAGTAGACAAGTCAAATTTCATACCCCCTGTTATGGTGTAGGGTACCTGGCCTTCTCTGATGTAATCAGAGTTAGATTTGATTCAGTGATTTTATAAAAACATCTAGGAAGCACAATTTAGCAGTGGGTTGCAGAGAAAAAGAAATATGCTGGCAAAAAAACCAAATTGCGTGATTAAACAGCTCTTCATTTTCTGGCTTTATTTTTATGCTAACAAATTTGTTCTCTGAAAAGTGTCCACAAAGCCAAGTCTCTGATTAACACCTTTGTAAGGATGGTTTTTCACCTATTACTAAATTAAACTTGCTTCATTGGAAAGGCAGCAAGATGCATCCTCATTTCAATGTCTACTGAAATAATACAAGTTGACACCAGGAAACATTAACGCCACTGCATCCTTGCTGCTTTCTCATGTGGAAGTCTGTTTAATATGAAAACAAGGTGATATCTAATTAGCACACAGGTAAGGAATTAAGAAAATCTTTATTTAAGGGTGAAGATGTTTCTCACAAAATCGTTGCCCCAATGCATCATTGAAATTCAAGCTGGAAAGATGATTTTAATATATCACTTGTACATTTTGTATTGCTCTTCTGGTGACAATGTAGTTTGTTTTTGTCAATTACCATTTTAATAATAGGGTAAAGAAAATGAAGTGGATTTTTGAAAGAAAACAATACTGTCAATATACTATTAAAACAAATTAAAATGGTAAAAGTTATTGTACTTTAAGTAAAAATAAAAGAGACAAAATATCAATCCCAGTTTTGGATTACTTTAATTAACAAAAAAAATGCATATAGCAGAGGATAGTTTCAATCTGCCTACCTCTGGGTTATGGGCCCAGCATGCTTCCATTGCAGTACTCTGCTGCACATGTAAGTGCAAGAGATCCTGAAGCACTCACTCATCATGGGAAAGTACCAATGTGTTTCTTCGTTGGTTGATGGAAGAAACATCTTACAAAAACTCTCCAGATTATTGACTTTTTAAAGTTTTTCTAGGAAACGTTTTAGATGAATGCTTATTAGCCTTTGTCAGTATAGACTTTTGCAAAGTGTCTCTGTGGCGCAATCAGTTAGTATGTACGGCTATTAACCATAAGGTTGGTGGTTCAATCCCACCCAGGGACCTAATTGACCTTGTTATCAGATTTTGGTGATCTTTAAGTAGACAAGTCAAAATTTCAAACTCCCTGTTATGGTGTAGGGTACCTGGCCTTCTCTGATGTAATCAGAGTTAGATTTGATTCAGTGATTTCATAAAAACAGCTAGGAAGCACAATTTAGCAGTGGGTTGCAGAGAAAAAAAATATGCTGGCAGAAAAATCCAATCGAGTGATTAAACAGCTCTTCATTTTCTGGCTTTATTTTTATGCTAACAAATTTGTTCTCTGAAAAGTGTCCACAAAGCCAAGTCTCTGATTAACACCTTTGTAAGGATGGTTTTTCACCTATTACTAAATTAAACTTGCTTCATTGGAAAGGCAGCAAGATGCATCCTCATTTCAATGTCTACTGAAATAATACAGGTTGACACCAGGAAACATTAACGCCACTGCATCCTTGCTGCTTTCTCATGTGGAAGTCTGTTTAATATGAAAACAAGGTGATATCTAATTAGCACACAGGTAAGGAATTAAGAAAATCTTTATTTAAGGGTGAAGATGTTTCTCACAAAATCGTTGCCCCAATGCATCATTGAAATTCAAGCTGGAAAGATGATTTTAATATATCACTTGTACATTTTGTATTGCTCTTCTGGTGACAATGTCGTTTTTTTGTCAATTACCATTTTAATAACAGGGTAAAGAAAATTAAGTGGATTTTTGAAAGAAAACTATACTGTCAATATACTATTAAAACAAATTAAAATGGTAAAAGTTATTGTACTTTAAGTAAAAATAAAAGAGCAAAAAAATCAATCCCAGTTTTGATTACTTAAATTAACAAAAAAAATGCATATAGCAAAGGATAGTTTCAATCTGCCTACCTCTGGGTTATGGGTCCAGCATGCTTCCATTGCAGTACTCTGCTGCCCATGTAAGTGCAAGAGATCCTGAAGCACTCACTCATCATGGGAAAGTACCAATGTGTTTATTCGTTGGTTGATGGAAGAAACATCTTACAAAAACTCTCCAGATTATTGATTTTTTAATGTTTTTCTAGGAAACGTTCTAGATGTATGCTTATTAGCCTTTGTCAGTATGTACTTTTTGCAAAGTGTCTCTGTGGCGCAATCGGTTAGTGTGTTTGGCTATTAACCAAAAGGTTGGTGGTTCAATCCCACCCAGGGACGTAATTAACCTTGTGATCAGATTTTGGTGATATTTAAGTAGACAAGTCAAAATTTCAAACCTCCTCTTATGGTGTAGGGTACATGGCCTTCTCTGATGTAATCAGAGTTAGATTTGATTCAGTGATTTTATAAAAAACAGCTAGGAAGCACAATTTAGCAGTGGGTTGCAGAGAAAAAAAATATGCTGGCAGAAAAATCCAATTGAGTGATTAAACAGCTCTTCATTTTCTGGCTTTATTTTTATGCTAACAAATTTGTTCTCTGAAAAGTGTCCACAAAGCCAAGTCTCTGATTAACACCTTTGTAAGGATGGTTTTTCACCTATTACTAAATTAAACTTGCTTCATTGGAAAGGCAGCAAGATGCATCCTCATTTCAATGTCTACTGAAATAATACAAGTTGACACCAGGAAACATTAACGCCACTGCATCCTTGCTGCTTTCTCATGTGGAAGTCTGTTTAATGTGAAAACAAGGTGATATCTAATTAGCACACAGGTAAGGAATTAAGAAAATCTTTATTTAAGGGTGAAGATGTTTCTCACAAAATCGTTGCCCCAATGCATCATTGAAATTCAAGCTGGAAAGATGATTTTAATATATCACTTGTACATTTTGTATTGCTCTTCTGGTGACAATGTAGTTTGTTTTTGTCAATTACCATTTAATAATAGGGTAAAGAAAATTAAGTGGATTTTTGAAAGACAACAATACTGTCAATATACTATTAAAACAAATTAAAATGGTAAAAGTTATTGTACTTTAAGTAAAAATAAAAGAGCCAAAATATCAATCCCAGTTTTGGATTACTTTAATTAACAAAAAAAAAAAGCATACAGCAGAGGATAGTTTCAATCTGCCTACCTCTGGGTTATGGGTCCAGCATGCTTCCATTGCTGTACTCTGCTGCACATGTAAGTGCAAGAGATCCTGAAGCACTCACTCATCACGGGAAAGTACCAATGTGTTTCTTCGTTGGTTGATGGAAGAAACATCTTACAAAAATTCTCCAGATTATTGACTTTTTAAAGTTTTGCTAGGAAACGTTTTAGATGAATGCTTATTAGCCTTTGTCAGTATGGATTTTTGCAAAGTGTCTCTGTGGCGCAATCAGTTAGTATGTACGGCTATTAACCAAAAGGTTGGTGGTTCAATCCCACCCAGGGACCTAATTGACCTTGTTATCAGATTTTGGTGATCTTTAAGTAGACAAGTCAAAATTTCAAACCCCCTGTTATGGTGTAGGGTACTTGGCCTTCTCTGATGTAAACAGAGTTAGATTTGATTCAGTGATTTTATAAAAACATCTAGGAAGCACAATTTAGCAGTGGGTTGCAGAGAAAAACAATATGCTGGCAGAAAAATCCAATTGAGTGATTAAACAGCTCTTTATTTTCTGGCTTTATTTTTATGCTAACAAATTTGTTCTCTGAAAAGTGTCCACAAAGCCAAGTCTCTGATTAACACCTTTGTAAGGATGGTTTTTCACCTATTACTAAATTAAACTTGCTTCATTGGAAAGGCAGCAAGATGCATCCTCATTTCAATGTCTACTGAAATAATACAGGTTGACACCAGGAAACATTAACGCCACTGCATCCTTGCTGCTTTCTCATGTGGAAGTCTGTTTAATATGAAAACAAGGTGATATCTAATTAGCACACAGGTAAGGAATTAAGAAAATCTTTATTTAAGGGTGAAGATGTTTCTCACAAAATCGTTGCCCCAATGCATCATTGAAATTCAAGCTGGAAAGATGATTTTAATATATCACTTGTACATTTTGTATTGCTCTTCTGGTGACAATGTAGTTTGTTTTTGTCAATTACCATTTTAATAATAGGGTAAAGAAAATGAAGTGGATTTTTGAAAGAAAACAATACTGTCAATATACTATTAAAACAAATTAAAATGGTAAAAGTTATTGTACTTTAAGTAAAAATAAAAGAGACAAAATATCAATCCCAGTTTTGGATTACTTTAATTAACAAAAAAAAATGCATATAGCAGAGGATAGTTTCAATCTGCTTACCTCTGGGTTATGGGCCCAGCATGCTTCCATTGCAGTACTCTGCTGCACATGTAAGTTCAAGAGATCCTGAAGCACTCACTCATCATGGGAAAGTACCAATGTGTTTCTTCGTTGGTTGATGGAAGAAACATCTTACAAAAACTCTCCAGATTATTGACTTTTTAAAGTTTTTCTAGGAAACGTTTTAGATGAATGCTTATTAGCCTTTGTCAGTATGGACTTTTGCAAAGTGTCTCTGTGGCGCAATCAGTTAGTATGTACGGCTATTAACCAAAAGGTTGGTGGTTCAATCCCACCCAGGGACCTAATTGACCTTGTTATCAGATTTTGGTGATCTTTAAGTAGACAAGTCAAAATTTCAAACCCCCTGTTATGGTGTAGGGTACCTGGCCTTCTCTGATGTAATCAGAGTTAGATTTGATTCAGTGATTTTATAAAAACAGCTAGGAAGCACAATTTAGCAGTGGGTTGCAGAGAAAAAAAATATGCTGGCAGAAAAATCCAATTGAGTGATTAAACAGCTCTTTATTTTCTGGCTTTATTTTTATGCTAACAAATTTGTTCTCTGAAAAGTGTCCACAAAGCCAAGTCTCTGATTAACACCTTTGTAAGGATGGTTTTTCACCTATTACTAAATTAAACTTGCTTCATTGGAAAGGCAGCAAGATGCATCCTCATTTCAATGTTTACTGAAATAATACAGGTTGACACCAGGAAACATTAACGCCACTGCATCCTTGCTGCTTTCTCATGTGGAAGTCTGTTTAATGTGAAAACAAGGTGATATCTAATTAGCACACAGGTAAGGAATTAAGAAAATCTTTATTTAAGGGTGAAGGTGTTTCTCACAAAATCGTTGCCCCAATGCATCATTGAAATTCAAGCTGGAAAGATGATTTTAATATATCACTTGTACATTTTGTATTGCTCTTCTGGTGACAATGTAGTTTGTTTTTGTCAATTACCATTTTAATAATAGGGTAAAGAAAATTAAGTGGATTTTTGAAAGAAAACAATACTGTCAATATACTATTAAAACAAATTAAAATGGTAAAAGTTATTGTACTTTAAGTAAAAATAAAAGAGCCAAAATATCAATCCCAGTTTTGGATTACTTTAATTAACAAACAAAAAAATGCATATAGCAGAGGATAGTTTCAATCTGCCTACCTCTGGGTTATGGGCCCAGCATGCTTCCATTGCTGTACTCTGCTGCACATGTAAGTGCAAGAGATCCTGAAGCACTCACTCATCATGGGAAAGTACCAATGTGTTTCTTCGTTGGTTGATAGAAGAAACATCTTACAAAAACTCTCCAGATTATTGACTTTTTTAAGTTTTTCTAGGAAACGTTTTAGATGAATGCTTATTAGCATTTGTCAGTATGTACTTTTAGCAAAGTGTCTCTGTGGCGCAATCAGTTAGTGTGTACGGCTATTAACCAAAAGGTTGGTGGTTCAATCCCACCCAGGGACGTAATTGACCTTGTTATCAGATTTTGGTGATCTTTAAGTAGACAAGTTAAATTTCATACCCCCTGTTATGGTGTAGGGTACCTGGCCTTCTCTGATGTAATCAGAGTTAGATTTGATTCAGTGATTTTATAAAAACAGCTAGGAAGCACAATTTAGCAGTGGGTTGCAGAGAAAAAAAATATGCTGGCAGAAAAATCCAATTGAGTGATTAAATAGCTCTTCATTTTCTGGCTTTATTTTTATGCTAACAAATTTGTTCTCTGAAAAGTGTCCACAAAGCCAAGTCTCTGATTAACACCTTTGTAAGGATGGTTTTTCACCTATTACTAAATTAAACTTGCTTCATTGGAAAGGCAGCAAGATGCATCCTCATTTCAATGTCTACTGAAATAATACAGGTTGACACCAGGAAACATTAACGCCACTGCATCCTTGCTGCTTTCTCATGTGGAAGTCTGTTTAATATGAAAACAAGGTGATATCTAATTAGCACACAGGTAAGGAATTAAGAAAATCTTTATTTAAGGGTGAAGGTGTTTCTCACAAAATCGTTGCCCCAATGCATCATTGAAATTCAAGCTGGAAAGATGATTTTAATATATCACTTGTACATTTTGTATTGCTCTTCTGGTGACAATGTAGTTTGTTTTTGTCAATTACCATTTTAATAATAGGGTAAAGAAAATGAAGTGGATTTTTGAAAGAAAACAATACTGTCAATATACTATTAAAACAAATTAAAATGGTAAAAGTTATTGTACTTTAAGTAAAAATAAAAGAGACAAAATATCAATCCCAGTTTTGGATTACTTTAATTAACAAAAAAAAAATGCATATAGCAGAGGATAGTTTCAATCTGCTTACCTCTGGGTTATGGGCCCAGCATGCTTCCATTGCAGTACTCTGCTGCACATGTAAGTTCAAGAGATCCTGAAGCACTCACTCATCATGGGAAAGTACCAATGTGTTTCTTCGTTGGTTGATGGAAGAAACATCTTACAAAAACTCTCCAGATTATTGACTTTTTAAAGTTTTTCTAGGAAACGTTTTAGATGAATGCTTATTAGCCTTTGTCAGTATGGACTTTTGCAAAGTGTCTCTGTGGCGCAATCAGTTAGTATGTACGGCTATTAACCAAGAGGTTGGTGGTTCAATCCCACCCAGGGACCTAATTGACCTTGTTATCAGATTTTGGTGATCTTTAAGTAGACAAGTCAAAATTTCAAACCCCCTGTTATGGTGTAGGGTACCTGGCCTTCTCTGATGTAATCAGAGTTAGATTTGATTCAGTGATTTTATAAAAACAGCTAGGAAGCACAATTTAGCAGTGGGTTGCAGAGAAAAAAAATATGCTGGCAGAAAAATCCAATTGAGTGATTAAACAGCTCTTTATTTTCTGGCTTTATTTTTATGCTAACAAATTTGTTCTCTGAAAAGTGTCCACAAAGCCAAGTCTCTGATTAACACCTTTGTAAGGATGGTTTTTCACCTATTACTAAATTAAACTTGCTTCATTGGAAAGGCAGCAAGATGCATCCTCATTTCAATGTTTACTGAAATAATACAGGTTGACACCAGGAAACATTAACGCCACTGCATCCTTGCTGCTTTCTCATGTGGAAGTCTGTTTAATGTGAAAACAAGGTGATATCTAATTAGCACACAGGTAAGGAATTAAGAAAATCTTTATTTAAGGGTGAAGGTGTTTCTCACAAAATCGTTGCCCCAATGCATCATTGAAATTCAAGATGGAAAGATGATTTTAATATATCACTTGTACATTTTGTATTGCTCTTCTGGTGACAATGTAGTTTGTTTTTGTCAATTACCATTTTAATAATAGGGTAAAGAAAATGAAGTGGATTTTTGAAAGAAAACAATACTGTCAATATACTATTAAAACAAATTAAAATGGTAAAAGTTATTGTACTTTAAGTAAAAATAAAAGAGACAAAATATCAATCCCAGTTTTGGATTACTTAAATTAACAAAAAAAAATGCATATAGCAGAGGATAGTTTCAATCTGCTTACCTCTGGGTTATGGGCCCAGCATGCTTCCATTGCAGTACTCTGCTGCACATGTAAGTTCAAGAGATCCTGAAGCACTCACTCATCATGGGAAAGTACCAATGTGTTTCTTCGTTGGTTGATGGAAGAAACATCTTACAAAAACTCTCCAGATTATTGACTTTTTAAAGTTTTTCTAGGAAACGTTTTAGATGAATGCTTATTAGCCTTTGTCAGTATGGACTTTTGCAAAGTGTCTCTGTGGCGCAATCAGTTAGTATGTACGGCTATTAACCAAAAGGTTGGTGGTTCAATCCCACCCAGGGACCTAATTGACCTTGTTATCAGATTTTGGTGATCTTTAAGTAGACAAGTCAAAATTTCAAACCCCCTGTTATGGTGTAGGGTACCTGGCCTTCTCTGATGTAATCAGAGTTAGATTTGATTCAGTGATTTTATAAAAACAGCTAGGAAGCACAATTTAGCAGTGGGTTGCAGAGAAAAAAAATATGCTGGCAGAAAAATCCAATTGAGTGATTAAACAGCTCTTTATTTTCTGGCTTTATTTTTATGCTAACAAATTTGTTCTCTGAAAAGTGTCCACAAAGCCAAGTCTCTGATTAACACCTTTGTAAGGATGGTTTTTCACCTATTACTAAATTAAACTTGCTTCATTGGAAAGGCAGCAAGATGCATCCTCATTTCAATGTCTACTGAAATAATACAAGTTGACACCAGGAAACATTAACGCCAGTGCATCCTTGCTGCTTTCTCATGTGGAAGTCTGTTTAATGTGAAAACAAGGTGATATCTAATTAGCACACAGGTAAGGAATTAAGAAAATCTTTATTTAAGGGTGAAGATGTTTCTCACAAAATCGTTGCCCCAATGCATCATTGAAATTCAAGCTGGAAAGATGATTTTAATATATCACTTGTACATTTTGTATTGCTCTTCTGGTGACAATGTAGTTTGTTTTTGTCAATTACCATTTAATAATAGGGTAAAGAAAATTAAGTGGATTTTTGAAAGACAACAATACTGTCAATATACTATTAAAACAAATTAAAATGGTAAAAGTTATTGTACTTTAAGTAAAAATAAAAGAGCCAAAATATCAATCCCAGTTTTGGATTACTTTAATTAACAAAAAAAAAAAGCATACAGCAGAGGATAGTTTCAATCTGCCTACCTCTGGGTTATGGGTCCAGCATGCTTCCATTGCTGTACTCTGCTGCACATGTAAGTGCAAGAGATCCTGAAGCACTCACTCATCACGGGAAAGTACCAATGTGTTTCTTCGTTGGTTGATGGAAGAAACATCTTACAAAAATTCTCCAGATTATTGACTTTTTAAAGTTTTGCTAGGAAACGTTTTAGATGAATGCTTATTAGCCTTTGTCAGTATGGATTTTTGCAAAGTGTCTCTGTGGCGCAATCAGTTAGTATGTACGGCTATTAACCAAAAGGTTGGTGGTTCAATCCCACCCAGGGACCTAATTGACCTTGTTATCAGATTTTGGTGATCTTTAAGTAGACAAGTCAAAATTTCAAACCCCCTGTTATGGTGTAGGGTACTTGGCCTTCTCTGATGTAAACAGAGTTAGATTTGATTCAGTGATTTTATAAAAACATCTAGGAAGCACAATTTAGCAGTGGGTTGCAGAGAAAAAAAATATGCTGGCAGAAAAATCCAATTGAGTGATTAAACAGCTCTTTATTTTCTGGCTTTATTTTTATGCTAACAAATTTGTTCTCTGAAAAGTGTCCACAAAGCCAAGTCTCTGATTAACACCTTTGTAAGGATGGTTTTTCACCTATTACTAAATTAAACTTGCTTCATTGGAAAGGCAGCAAGATGCATCCTCATTTCAATGTCTACTGAAATAATACAGGTTGACACCAGGAAACATTAACGCCACTGCATCCTTGCTGCTTTCTCATGTGGAAGTCTGTTTAATATGAAAACAAGGTGATATCTAATTAGCACACAGGTAAGGAATTAAGAAAATCTTTATTTAAGGGTGAAGATGTTTCTCACAAAATCGTTGCCCCAATGCATCATTGAAATTCAAGCTGGAAAGATGATTTTAATATATCACTTGTACATTTTGTATTGCTCTTCTGGTGACAATGTAGTTTGTTTTTGTCAATTACCATTTTAATAATAGGGTAAAGAAAATGAAGTGGATTTTTGAAAGAAAACAATACTGTCAATATACTATTAAAACAAATTAAAATGGTAAAAGTTATTGTACTTTAAGTAAAAATAAAAGAGACAAAATATCAATCCCAGTTTTGGATTACTTTAATTAACAAAAAAAAAAAATGCATATAGCAGAGGATAGTTTCAATCTGCTTACCTCTGGGTTATGGGCCCAGCATGCTTCCATTGCAGTACTCTGCTGCACATGTAAGTTCAAGAGATCCTGAAGCACTCACTCATCATGGGAAAGTACCAATGTGTTTCTTCGTTGGTTGATGGAAGAAACATCTTACAAAAACTCTCCAGATTATTGACTTTTTAAAGTTTTTCTAGGAAACTTTTTAGATGAATGCTTATTAGCCTTTGTCAGTATGGACTTTTGCAAAGTGTCTCTGTGGCGCAATCAGTTAGTATGTACGGCTATTAACCAAAAGGTTGGTGGTTCAATCCCACCCAGGGACCTAATTGACCTTGTTATCAGATTTTGGTGATCTTTAAGTAGACAAGTCAAAATTTCAAACCCCCTGTTATGGTGTAGGGTACCTGGCCTTCTCTGATGTAATCAGAGTTAGATTTGATTCAGTGATTTTATAAAAACAGCTAGGAAGTACAATTTAGCAGTGGGTTGCAGAGAAAAAAAATATGCTGGCAGAAAAATCCAATTGAGTGATTAAACAGCTCTTTATTTTCTGGCTTTATTTTTATGCTAACAAATTTGTTCTCTGAAAAGTGTCCACAAAGCCAAGTCTCTGATTAACACCTTTGTAAGGATGGTTTTTCACCTATTACTAAATTAAACTTGCTTCATTGGAAAGGCAGCAAGATGCATCCTCATTTCAATGTTTACTGAAATAATACAGGTTGACACCAGGAAACATTAACGCCACTGCATCCTTGCTGCTTTCTCATGTGGAAGTCTGTTTAATGTGAAAACAAGGTGATATCTAATTAGCACACAGGTAAGGAATTAAGAAAATCTTTATTTAAGGGTGAAGGTGTTTCTCACAAAATCGTTGCCCCAATGCATCATTGAAATTCAAGCTGGAAAGATGATTTTAATATATCACTTGTACATTTTGTATTGCTCTTCTGGTGACAATGTAGTTTGTTTTTGTCAATTACCATTTTAATAATAGGGTAAAGAAAATTAAGTGGATTTTTGAAAGAAAACAATACTGTCAATATACTATTAAAACAAATTAAAATGGTAAAAGTTATTGTACTTTAAGTAAAAATAAAAGAGCCAAAATATCAATCCCAGTTTTGGATTACTTTAATTAACAAACAAAAAAATGCATATAGCAGAGGATAGTTTCAATCTGCCTACCTCTGGGTTATGGGCCCAGCATGCTTCCATTGCTGTACTCTGCTGCACATGTAAGTGCAAGAGATCCTGAAGCACTCACTCATCATGGGAAAGTACCAATGTGTTTCTTCGTTGGTTGATAGAAGAAACATCTTACAAAAACTCTCCAGATTATTGACTTTTTTAAGTTTTTCTAGGAAACGTTTTAGATGAATGCTTATTAGCATTTGTCAGTATGTACTTTTAGCAAAGTGTCTCTGTGGCGCAATCAGTTAGTGTGTACGGCTATTAACCAAAAGGTTGGTGGTTCAATCCCACCCAGGGACGTAATTGACCTTGTTATCAGATTTTGGTGATCTTTAAGTAGACAAGTTAAATTTCATACCCCCTGTTATGGTGTAGGGTACCTGGCCTTCTCTGATGTAATCAGAGTAAGATTTGATTCAGTGATTTTATAAAAACAGCTAGGAAGCACAATTTAGCAGTGGGTTGCAGAGAAAAAAAATATGCTGGCAGAAAAATCCAATTGAGTGATTAAATAGCTCTTCATTTTCTGGCTTTATTTTTATGCTAACAAATTTGTTCTCTGAAAAGTGTCCACAAAGCCAAGTCTCTGATTAACACCTTTGTAAGGATGGTTTTTCACCTATTACTAAATTAAACTTGCTTCATTGGAAAGGCAGCAAGATGCATCCTCATTTCAATGTCTACTGAAATAATACAGGTTGACACCAGGAAACATTAACGCCACTGCATCCTTGCTGCTTTCTCATGTGGAAGTCTGTTTAATATGAAAACAAGGTGATATCTAATTAGCACACAGGTAAGGAATTAAGAAAATCTTTATTTAAGGGTGAAGGTGTTTCTCACAAAATCGTTGCCCCAATGCATCATTGAAATTCAAGCTGGAAAGATGATTTTAATATATCACTTGTACATTTTGTATTGCTCTTCTGGTGACAATGTAGTTTGTTTTTGTCAATTACCATTTTAATAATAGGGTAAAGAAAATGAAGTGGATTTTTGAAAGAAAACAATACTGTCAATATACTATTAAAACAAATTAAAATGGTAAAAGTTATTGTACTTTAAGTAAAAATAAAAGAGACAAAATATCAATCCCAGTTTTGGATTACTTTAATTAACAAAAAAAAAATGCATATAGCAGAGGATAGTTTCAATCTGCTTACCTCTGGGTTATGGGCCCAGCATGCTTCCATTGCAGTACTCTGCTGCACATGTAAGTTCAAGAGATCCTGAAGCACTCACTCATCATGGGAAAGTACCAATGTGTTTCTTCGTTGGTTGATGGAAGAAACATCTTACAAAAACTCTCCAGATTATTGACTTTTTAAAGTTTTTCTAGGAAACGTTTTAGATGAATGCTTATTAGCCTTTGTCAGTATGGACTTTTGCAAAGTGTCTCTGTGGCGCAATCAGTTAGTATGTACGGCTATTAACCAAGAGGTTGGTGGTTCAATCCCACCCAGGGACCTAATTGACCTTGTTATCAGATTTTGGTGATCTTTAAGTAGACAAGTCAAAATTTCAAACCCCCTGTTATGGTGTAGGGTACCTGGCCTTCTCTGATGTAATCAGAGTTAGATTTGATTCAGTGATTTTATAAAAACAGCTAGGAAGCACAATTTAGCAGTGGGTTGCAGAGAAAAAAAATATGCTGGCAGAAAAATCCAATTGAGTGATTAAACAGCTCTTTATTTTCTGGCTTTATTTTTATGCTAACAAATTTGTTCTCTGAAAAGTGTCCACAAAGCCAAGTCTCTGATTAACACCTTTGTAAGGATGGTTTTTCACCTATTACTAAATTAAACTTGCTTCATTGGAAAGGCAGCAAGATGCATCCTCATTTCAATGTTTACTGAAATAATACAGGTTGACACCAGGAAACATTAACGCCACTGCATCCTTGCTGCTTTCTCATGTGGAAGTCTGTTTAATGTGAAAACAAGGTGATATCTAATTAGCACACAGGTAAGGAATTAAGAAAATCTTTATTTAAGGGTGAAGGTGTTTCTCACAAAATCGTTGCCCCAATGCATCATTGAAATTCAAGATGGAAAGATGATTTTAATATATCACTTGTACATTTTGTATTGCTCTTCTGGTGACAATGTAGTTTGTTTTTGTCAATTACCATTTTAATAATAGGGTAAAGAAAATGAAGTGGATTTTTGAAAGAAAACAATACTGTCAATATACTATTAAAACAAATTAAAATGGTAAAAGTTATTGTACTTTAAGTAAAAATAAAAGAGACAAAATATCAATCCCAGTTTTGGATTACTTAAATTAACAAAAAAAAAATGCATATAGCAGAGGATAGTTTCAATCTGCTTACCTCTGGGTTATGGGCCCAGCATGCTTCCATTGCAGTACTCTGCTGCACATGTAAGTTCAAGAGATCCTGAAGCACTCACTCATCATGGGAAAGTACCAATGTGTTTCTTCGTTGGTTGATGGAAGAAACATCTTACAAAAACTCTCCAGATTATTGACTTTTTAAAGTTTTTCTAGGAAACGTTTTAGATGAATGCTTATTAGCCTTTGTCAGTATGGACTTTTGCAAAGTGTCTCTGTGGCGCAATCAGTTAGTATGTACGGCTATTAACCAAAAGGTTGGTGGTTCAATCCCACCCAGGGACCTAATTGACCTTGTTATCAGATTTTGGTGATCTTTAAGTAGACAAGTCAAAATTTCAAACCCCCTGTTATGGTGTAGGGTACCTGGCCTTCTCTGATGTAATCAGAGTTAGATTTGATTCAGTGATTTTATAAAAACAGCTAGGAAGCACAATTTAGCAGTGGGTTGCAGAGAAAAAAAATATGCTGGCAGAAAAATCCAATTGAGTGATTAAACAGCTCTTTATTTTCTGGCTTTATTTTTATGCTAACAAATTTGTTCTCTGAAAAGTGTCCACAAAGCCAAGTCTCTGATTAACACCTTTGTAAGGATGGTTTTTCACCTATTACTAAATTAAACTTGCTTCATTGGAAAGGCAGCAAGATGCATCCTCATTTCAATGTCTACTGAAATAATACAGGTTGACACCAGGAAACATTAACGCCACTGCATCCTTGCTGCTTTCTCATGTGGAAGTCTGTTTAATATGAAAACAAGGTGATATCTAATTAGCACACAGGTAAGGAATTAAGAAAATCTTTATTTAAGGGTGAAGATGTTTCTCACAAAATCGTTGCCCCAATGCATCATTGAAATTCAAGCTGGAAAGATGATTTTAATATATCACTTGTACATTTTGTATTGCTCTTCTGGTGACAATGTAGTTTGTTTTTGTCAATTACCATTTTAATAATAGGGTAAAGAAAATGAAGTGGATTTTTGAAAGAAAACAATACTGTCAATATACTATTAAAACAAATTAAAATGGTAAAAGTTATTGTACTTTAAGTAAAAATAAAAGAGACAAAATATCAATCCCAGTTTTGGATTACTTTAATTAACAAAAAAAAAATGCATATAGCAGAGGATAGTTTCAATCTGCTTACCTCTGGGTTATGGGCCCAGCATGCTTCCATTGCAGTACTCTGCTGCACATGTAAGTTCAAGAGATCCTGAAGCACTCACTCATCATGGGAAAGTACCAATGTGTTTCTTCGTTGGTTGATGGAAGAAACATCTTACAAAAACTCTCCAGATTATTGACTTTTTAAAGTTTTTCTAGGAAACGTTTTAGATGAATGCTTATTAGCCTTTGTCAGTATGGACTTTTGCAAAGTGTCTCTGTGGCGCAATCAGTTAGTATGTACGGCTATTAACCAAAAGGTTGGTGGTTCAATCCCACCCAGGGACCTAATTGACCTTGTTATCAGATTTTGGTGATCTTTAAGTAGACAAGTCAAAATTTCAAACCCCCTGTTATGGTGTAGGGTACCTGGCCTTCTCTGATGTAATCAGAGTTAGATTTGATTCAGTGATTTTATAAAAACAGCTAGGAAGCACAATTTAGCAGTGGGTTGCAGAGAAAAAAAATATGCTGGCAGAAAAATCCAATTGAGTGATTAAACAGCTCTTTATTTTCTGGCTTTATTTTTATGCTAACAAATTTGTTCTCTGAAAAGTGTCCACAAAGCCAAGTCTCTGATTAACACCTTTGTAAGGATGGTTTTTCACCTATTACTAAATTAAACTTGCTTCATTGGAAAGGCAGCAAGATGCATCCTCATTTCAATGTTTACTGAAATAATACAGGTTGACACCAGGAAACATTAACGCCACTGCATCCTTGCTGCTTTCTCATGTGGAAGTCTGTTTAATGTGAAAACAAGGTGATATCTAATTAGCACACAGGTAAGGAATTAAGAAAATCTTTATTTAAGGGTGAAGGTGTTTCTCACAAAATCGTTGCCCCAATGCATCATTGAAATTCAAGCTGGAAAGATGATTTTAATATATCACTTGTACATTTTGTATTGCTCTTCTGGTGACAATGTAGTTTGTTTTTGTCAATTACCATTTTAATAATAGGGTAAAGAAAATTAAGTGGATTTTTGAAAGAAAACAATACTGTCAATATACTATTAAAACAAATTAAAATGGTAAAAGTTATTGTACTTTAAGTAAAAATAAAAGAGCCAAAATATCAATCCCAGTTTTGGATTACTTTAATTAACAAACAAAAAAATGCATATAGCAGAGGATAGTTTCAATCTGCCTACCTCTGGGTTATGGGCCCAGCATGCTTCCATTGCTGTACTCTGCTGCACATGTAAGTGCAAGAGATCCTGAAGCACTCACTCATCATGGGAAAGTACCAATGTGTTTCTTCGTTGGTTGATAGAAGAAACATCTTACAAAAACTCTCCAGATTATTGACTTTTTTAAGTTTTTCTAGGAAACGTTTTAGATGAATGCTTATTAGCATTTGTCAGTATGTACTTTTAGCAAAGTGTCTCTGTGGCGCAATCAGTTAGTGTGTACGGCTATTAACCAAAAGGTTGGTGGTTCAATCCCACCCAGGGACCTAATTGACCTTGTTATCAGATTTTGGTGATCTTTAAGTAGACAAGTTAAATTTCATACCCCCTGTTATGGTGTAGGGTACCTGGCCTTCTCTGATGTAATCAGAGTTAGATTTGATTCAGTGATTTTATAAAAACAGCTAGGAAGCACAATTTAGCAGTGGGTTGCAGAGAAAAAAAATATGCTGGCAGAAAAATCCAATTGAGTGATTAAATAGCTCTTCATTTTCTGGCTTTATTTTTATGCTAACAAATTTGTTCTCTGAAAAGTGTCCACAAAGCCAAGTCTCTGATTAACACCTTTGTAAGGATGGTTTTTCACCTATTACTAAATTAAACTTGCTTCATTGGAAAGGCAGCAAGATGCATCCTCATTTCAATGTCTACTGAAATAATACAGGTTGACACCAGGAAACATTAACGCCACTGCATCCTTGCTGCTTTCTCATGTGGAAGTCTGTTTAATATGAAAACAAGGTGATATCTAATTAGCACACAGGTAAGGAATTAAGAAAATCTTTATTTAAGGGTGAAGGTGTTTCTCACAAAATCGTTGCCCCAATGCATCATTGAAATTCAAGCTGGAAAGATGATTTTAATATATCACTTGTACATTTTGTATTGCTCTTCTGGTGACAATGTAGTTTGTTTTTGTCAATTACCATTTTAATAATAGGGTAAAGAAAATGAAGTGGATTTTTGAAAGAAAACAATACTGTCAATATACTATTAAAACAAATTAAAATGGTAAAAGTTATTGTACTTTAAGTAAAAATAAAAGAGACAAAATATCAATCCCAGTTTTGGATTACTTTAATTAACAAAAAAAAAATGCATATAGCAGAGGATAGTTTCAATCTGCTTACCTCTGGGTTATGGGCCCAGCATGCTTCCATTGCAGTACTCTGCTGCACATGTAAGTTCAAGAGATCCTGAAGCACTCACTCATCATGGGAAAGTACCAATGTGTTTCTTCGTTGGTTGATGGAAGAAACATCTTACAAAAACTCTCCAGATTATTGACTTTTTAAAGTTTTTCTAGGAAACGTTTTAGATGAATGCTTATTAGCCTTTGTCAGTATGGACTTTTGCAAAGTGTCTCTGTGGCGCAATCAGTTAGTATGTACGGCTATTAACCAAGAGGTTGGTGATTCAATCCCACCCAGGGACCTAATTGACCTTGTTATCAGATTTTGGTGATCTTTAAGTAGACAAGTCAAAATTTCAAACCCCCTGTTATGGTGTAGGGTACCTGGCCTTCTCTGATGTAATCAGAGTTAGATTTGATTCAGTGATTTTATAAAAACAGCTAGGAAGCACAATTTAGCAGTGGGTTGCAGAGAAAAAAAATATGCTGGCAGAAAAATCCAATTGAGTGATTAAACAGCTCTTTATTTTCTGGCTTTATTTTTATGCTAACAAATTTGTTCTCTGAAAAGTGTCCACAAAGCCAAGTCTCTGATTAACACCTTTGTAAGGATGGTTTTTCACCTATTACTAAATTAAACTTGCTTCATTGGAAAGGCAGCAAGATGCATCCTCATTTCAATGTTTACTGAAATAATACAGGTTGACACCAGGAAACATTAACGCCACTGCATCCTTGCTGCTTTCTCATGTGGAAGTCTGTTTAATGTGAAAACAAGGTGATATCTAATTAGCACACAGGTAAGGAATTAAGAAAATCTTTATTTAAGGGTGAAGGTGTTTCTCACAAAATCGTTGCCTTAATGCATCATTGAAATTCAAGATGGAAAGATGATTTTAATATATCACTTGTACATTTTGTATTGCTCTTCTGGTGACAATGTAGTTTGTTTTTGTCAATTACCATTTTAATAATAGGGTAAAGAAAATGAAGTGGATTTTTGAAAGAAAACAATACTGTCAATATACTATTAAAACAAATTAAAATGGTAAAAGTTATTGTACTTTAAGTAAAAATAAAAGAGACAAAATATCAATCCCAGTTTTGGATTACTTAAATTAACAAAAAAAAAATGCATATAGCAGAGGATAGTTTCAATCTGCTTACCTCTGGGTTATGGGCCCAGCATGCTTCCATTGCAGTACTCTGCTGCACATGTAAGTTCAAGAGATCCTGAAGCACTCACTCATCATGGGAAAGTACCAATGTGTTTCTTCGTTGGTTGATGGAAGAAACATCTTACAAAAACTCTCCAGATTATTGACTTTTTAAAGTTTTTCTAGGAAACGTTTTAGATGAATGCTTATTAGCCTTTGTCAGTATGGACTTTTGCAAAGTGTCTCTGTGGCGCAATCAGTTAGTATGTATGGCTATTAACCAAAAGGTTGGTGGTTCAATCCCACCCAGGGACCTAATTGACCTTGTTATCAGATTTTGGTGATCTTTAAGAAGACAAGTCAAAATTTCAAACCCCCTGTTATGGTGTAGGGTACCTGGCCTTCTCTGATGTAATCAGAGTTAGATTTGATTCAGTGATTTTATAAAAACAGCTAGGAAGCACAATTTAGCAGTGGGTTGCAGAGAAAAAAAATATGCTGGCAGAAAAATCCAATTGAGTGATTAAACAGCTCTTTATTTTCTGGCTTTATTTTTATGCTAACAAATTTGTTCTCTGAAAAGTGTCCACAAAGCCAAGTCTCTGATTAACACCTTTGTAAGGATGGTTTTTCACCTATTACTAAATTAAACTTGCTTCATTGGAAAGGCAGCAAGATGCATCCTCATTTCAATGTTTACTGAAATAATACAGGTTGACACCAGGAAACATTAACGCCACTGCATCCTTGCTGCTTTCTCATGTGGAAGTCTGTTTAATGTGAAAACAAGGTGATATCTAATTAGCACACAGGTAAGGAATTAAGAAAATCTTTATTTAAGGGTGAAGGTGTTTCTCACAAAATCGTTGCCCCAATGCATCATTGAAATTCAAGCTGGAAAGATGATTTTAATATATCACTTGTACATTTTGTATTGCTCTTCTGGTGACAATGTAGTTTGTTTTTGTCAATTACCATTTTAATAATAGGGTAAAGAAAATTAAGTGGATTTTTGAAAGAAAACAATACTGTCAATATACTATTAAAACAAATTAAAATGGTAAAAGTTATTGTACTTTAAGTAAAAATAAAAGAGCCAAAATATCAATCCCAGTTTTGGATTACTTTAATTAACAAACAAAAAAATGCATATAGCAGAGGATAGTTTCAATCTGCCTACCTCTGGGTTATGGGCCCAGCATGCTTCCATTGCTGTACTCTGCTGCACATGTAAGTGCAAGAGATCCTGAAGCACTCACTCATCATGGGAAAGTACCAATGTGTTTCTTCGTTGGTTGATAGAAGAAACATCTTACAAAAACTCTCCAGATTATTGACTTTTTTAAGTTTTTCTAGGAAACGTTTTAGATGAATGCTTATTAGCATTTGTCAGTATGTACTTTTAGCAAAGTGTCTCTGTGGCGCAATCAGTTAGTGTGTACGGCTATTAACCAAAAGGTTGGTGGTTCAATCCCACCCAGGGACGTAATTGACCTTGTTATCAGATTTTGGTGATCTTTAAGTAGACAAGTTAAATTTCATACCCCCTGTTATGGTGTAGGGTACCTGGCCTTCTCTGATGTAATCAGAGTTAGATTTGATTCAGTGATTTTATAAAAAACAGCTAGGAAGCACAATTTTACAGTGGGTTGCAGAGAAAAAAAATATGCTGGCAGAAAAATCCAATTGAGTGATTAAACAGCTCTTCATTTTCTGGCTTTATTTTTATGCTAACAAATTTGTTCTCTGAAAAGTGTCCACAAAGCCAAGTCTCTGATTAACACCTTTGTAAGGATGGTTTTTCACCTATTACTAAATTAAACTTGCTTCATTGGAAAGGCAGCAAGATGCATCCTCATTTCAATGTCTACTGAAATAATACAGGTTGACACCAGGAAACATTAACGCCACTGCATCCTTGCTGCTTTCTCGTGTGGAAGTCTGTTTAATGTGAAAACAAGGTGATATCTAATTAGCACACAGGTAAGGAATTACGAAAATCTTTATTTAAGGGTGAAGATGTTTCTCACAAAATTGTTGCCCCAATGCATCATTGAAATTCAAGCTGGAAAGATGATTTTAATATATCACTTGTACATTTTGTATTGCTCTTCTGGTGACAATGTAGTTTTTTTGTCAATTACCATTTTAATAACAGGGTAAAGAAAATTAAGTGGATTTTTGAAAGAAAACTATACTGTCAATATACTATTAAAACAAATTAAAATGGTAAAAGTTATTGTACTTTAAGTAAAAATAAAAGAGCAAAAATATCAATCCCAGTTTTGATTACTTAAATTAACAAAAAAAATGCATATAGCAAAGGATAGTTTCAATCTGCCTACCTCTGGGTTATGGGTCCAGCATGCTTCCATTGCAGTACTCTGCTGCCCATGTAAGTGCAAGAGATCCTGAAGCACTCACTCATCATGGGAAAGTACCAATGTGTTTATTCGTTGGTTGATGGAAGAAACATCTTACAAAAACTCTCCAGATTATTGATTTTTTAATGTTTTTCTAGGAAACGTTCTAGATGTATGCTTATTAGCCTTTGTCAGGATGTACTTTTTGCAAAGTGTCTCTGTGGCGCAATCGGTTAGTGTGTTTGGCTATTAACCAAAAGGTTGGTGGTTCAATCCCACCCAGGGATGTAATTAACCTTGTGATCAGATTTTGGTGATATTTAAGTAGACAAGTCAAAATTTCAAACCTCCTCTTATGGTGTAGGGTACATGGCCTTCTCTGATGTAATCAGAGTTAGATTTGATTCAGTGATTTTATAAAAACCAGCTAGAAAGCACAATTTAGCAGTGGGTTGCAGAGAAAAAAAATATGCTGGCAGAAAAATCCAATCGAGTGATTAAACAGCTCATCATTTTCTGGCTTTATTTTTATGCTAACAAATTTGTTCTCTGAAAAGTGTCCACAAAGCCAAGTCTCTGATTAACACCTTTGTAAGGATGGTTTTTCACCTATTACTAAATTAAACTTGCTTCATTGGAAAGGCAGCAAGATGCATCCTCATTTCAATGTCTACTGAAATAATACAAGTTGACACCAGGAAACATTAACGCCACTGCATCCTTGCTGCTTTCTCATGTGGAAGTCTGTTTAATGTGAAAACAAGGTGATATATAATTAGCACACAGGTAAGGAATTAAGAAAATCTTTATTTAAGGGTGAAGATGTTTCTCACAAAATTGTTGACCCAATGCATCATTGAAATTCAAGCTGGAAAGATGATTTTAATATATCACTTGTACATTTTGTATTGCTCTTCTGGTGACAATGTAGTTTGTTTTTGTCAATTACCATTTTAATAATAGGGTAAAGAAAATTAAGTGGATTTTTGAAAGAAAACAATACTGTCAATATACTATTAAAACAAATTAAAATGGTAAAAGTTATTGTACTTTAAGTAAAAATAAAAGAGACAAAATATCAATCCCAGTTTTGGATTACTTTAATTAACAAAAAAAAAATGCATATAGCAGAGGATAGTTTCAATCTGCTTACCTCTGGGTTATGGGCCCAGCATGCTTCCATTGCAGTACTCTGCTGCACATGTAAGTTCAAGAGATCCTGAAGCACTCACTCATCATGGGAAAGTACCAATGTGTTTCTTCGTTGGTTGATGGAAGAAACATCTTACAAAAACTCTCCAGATTATTGACTTTTTAAAGTTTTTCTAGGAAACGTTTTAGATGAATGCTTATTAGCCTTTGTCAGTATGGACTTTTGCAAAGTGTCTCTGTGGCGCAATCAGTTAGTATGTACGGCTATTAACCAAAAGGTTGGTGGTTCAATCCCACCCAGGGACCTAATTGACCTTGTTATCAGATTTTGGTGATCTTTAAGTAGACAAGTCAAAATTTCAAACCCCCTGTTATGGTGTAGGGTACCTGGCCTTCTCTGATGTAATCAGAGTTAGATTTGATTCAGTGATTTTATAAAAACAGCTAGGAAGCACAATTTAGCAGTGGGTTGCAGAGAAAAAAAATATGCTGGCAGAAAAATCCAATTGAGTGATTAAACAGCTCTTTATTTTCTGGCTTTATTTTTATGCTAACAAATTTGTTCTCTGAAAAGTGTCCACAAAGCCAAGTCTCTGATTAACACCTTTGTAAGGATGGTTTTTCACCTATTACTAAATTAAACTTGCTTCATTGGAAAGGCAGCAAGATGCATCCTCATTTCAATGTCTACTGAAATAATACAGGTTGACACCAGGAAACATTAACGCCACTGCATCCTTGCTGCTTTCTCATGTGGAAGTCTGTTTAATGTGAAAACAAGGTGATATCTAATTAGCACACAGGTAAGGAATTAAGAAAATCTTTATTTAAGGGTGAAGGTGTTTCTCACAAAATCGTTGCCCCAATGCATCATTGAAATTCAAGCTGGAAAGATGATTTTAATATATCACTTGTACATTTTGTATTGCTCTTCTGGTGACAATGTAGTTTGTTTTTGTCAATTACCATTTTAATAATAGGGTAAAGAAAATTAAGTGGATTTTTGAAAGAAAACAATACTGTCAATATACTATTAAAACAAATTAAAATGGTAAAAGTTATTGTACTTTAAGTAAAAATAAAAGAGCCAAAATATCAATCCTAGTTTTGGATTACTTTAATTAACAAACAAAAAAATGCATATAGCAGAGGATAGTTTCAATCTGCCTACCTCTGGGTTATGGGCCCAGCATGCTTCCATTGCTGTACTCTGCTGCACATGTAAGTGCAAGAGATCCTGAAGCACTCACTCATCATGGGAAAGTACCAATGTGTTTCTTCGTTGGTTGATAGAAGAAACATCTTACAAAAACTCTCCAGATTATTGACTTTTTTAAGTTTTTCTAGGAAACGTTTTAGATGAATGCTTATTAGCATTTGTCAGTATGTACTTTTAGCAAAGTGTCTCTGTGGCGCAATCAGTTAGTGTGTACGGCTATTAACCAAAAGGTTGGTGGTTCAATCCCACCCAGGGACGTAATTGACCTTGTTATCAGATCTTGGTGATCTTTAAGTAGACAAGTCAAATTTCATACCCCCTGTTATGGTGTAGGGTACCTGGCCTTCTCTGATGTAATCAGAGTTAGATTTGATTCAGTGATTTTATAAAAACATCTAGGAAGCACAATTTAGCAGTGGGTTGCAGAGAAAAAGAAATATGCTGGCAAAAAAACCAAATTGCGTGATTAAACAGCTCTTCATTTTCTGGCTTTATTTTTATGCTAACAAATTTGTTCTCTGAAAAGTGTCCACAAAGCCAAGTCTCTGATTAACACCTTTGTAAGGATGGTTTTTCACCTATTACTAAATTAAACTTGCTTCATTGGAAAGGCAGCAAGATGCATCCTCATTTCAATGTCTACTGAAATAATACAAGTTGACACCAGGAAACATTAACGCCACTGCATCCTTGCTGCTTTCTCATGTGGAAGTCTGTTTAATATGAAAACAAGGTGATATCTAATTAGCACACAGGTAAGGAATTAAGAAAATCTTTATTTAAGGGTGAAGATGTTTCTCACAAAATCGTTGCCCCAATGCATCATTGAAATTCAAGCTGGAAAGATGATTTTAATATATCACTTGTACATTTTGTATTGCTCTTCTGGTGACAATGTAGTTTGTTTTTGTCAATTACCATTTTAATAATAGGGTAAAGAAAATGAAGTGGATTTTTGAAAGAAAACAATACTGTCAATATACTATTAAAACAAATTAAAATGGTAAAAGTTATTGTACTTTAAGTAAAAATAAAAGAGACAAAATATCAATCCCAGTTTTGGATTACTTTAATTAACAAAAAAAATGCATATAGCAGAGGATAGTTTCAATCTGCCTACCTCTGGGTTATGGGCCCAGCATGCTTCCATTGCAGTACTCTGCTGCACATGTAAGTGCAAGAGATCCTGAAGCACTCACTCATCATGGGAAAGTACCAATGTGTTTCTTCGTTGGTTGATGGAAGAAACATCTTACAAAAACTCTCCAGATTATTGACTTTTTAAAGTTTTTCTAGTAAACGTTTTAGATGAATGCTTATTAGCCTTTGTCAGTATGGACTTTTGCAAAGTGTCTCTGTGGCGCAATCAGTTAGTTTGTACGGCTATTAACCATAAGGTTGGTGGTTCAATCCCACCCAGGGACCTAATTGACCTTGTTATCAGATTTTGGTGATCTTTAAGTAGACAAGTCAAAATTTCAAACTCCCTGTTATGGTGTAGGGTACCTGGCCTTCTCTGATGTAATCAGAGTTAGATTTGATTCAGTGATTTCATAAAAACAGCTAGGAAGCACAATTTAGCAGTGGGTTGCAGAGAAAAAAAATATGCTGGCAGAAAAATCCAATTGAGTGATTAAACAGCTCTTCATTTTCTGGCTTTATTTTTATGCTAACAAATTTGTTCTCTGAAAAGTGTCCACAAAGCCAAGTCTCTGATTAACACCTTTGTAAGGATGGTTTTTCACCTATTACTAAATTAAACTTGCTTCATTGGAAAGGCAGCAAGATGCATCCTCATTTCAATGTCTACTGAAATAATACAAGTTGACACCAGGAAACATTAACGCCACTGCATCCTTGCTGCTTTCTCATGTGGAAGTCTGTTTAATATGAAAACAAGGTGATATCTAATTAGCACACAGGTAAGGAATTAAGAAAATCTTTATTTAAGGGTGAAGATGTTTCTCACAAAATCGTTGCCCCAATGCATCATTGAAATTCAAGCTGGAAAGATGATTTTAATATATCACTTGTACATTTTGTATTGCTCTTCTGGTGACAATGTAGTTTGTTTTTGTCAATTACCATTTTAATAATAGGGTAAAGAAAATGAAGTGGATTTTTGAAAGAAAACAATACTGTCAATATACTATTAAAACAAATTAAAATGGTAAAAGTTATTGTACTTTAAGTAAAAATAAAAGAGACAAAATATCAATCCCAGTTTTGGATTACTTTAATTAACAAAAAAAAAATGCATATAGCAGAGGATAGTTTCAATCTGCTTACCTCTGGGTTATGGGCCCAGCATGCTTCCATTGCAGTACTCTGCTGCACATGTAAGTTCAAGAGATCCTGAAGCACGCACTCATCATGGGAAAGTACCAATGTGTTTCTTCGTTGGTTGATGGAAGAAACATCTTACAAAAACTCTCCAGATTATTGACTTTTTAAAGTTTTTCTAGGAAACGTTTTAGATGAATGCTAATTAGCCTTTGCAGTATGAACTTTTGCAAAGTGTCTCTGTGGCGCAATCAGTTAGTATGTACGGCTATTAACCAAAAGGTTGGTGGTTCAATCCCACCCAGGGACCTAATTGACGTTGTTATCAGATTTTGGTGATCTTTAAGTAGACAAGTCAAATTTCATACCCCCTGTTATGGTGTAGGGTACCTGGCCTTCTCTGATGTAATCAGAGTTAGATTTGATTCAGTGATTTTATAAAAACATCTAGGAAGCACAATTTAGCAGTGGGTTGCAGAGAAAAAGAAATATGCTGGCAAAAAAATCAAATTGCGTGATTAAACAGCTCTTTATTTTCTGGCTTTATTTTTATGCTAACAAATTTGTTCTCTGAAAAGTGTCCACAAAGCCAAGTCTCTGATTAACACCTTTGTAAGGATGGTTTTTCACCTATTACTAAATTAAACTTGCTTCATTGGAAAGGCAGCAAGATGCATCCTCATTTCAATGTCTACTGAAATAATACAGGTTGACACCAGGAAACATTAACGCCACTGCATCCTTGCTGCTTTCTCATGTGGAAGTCTGTTTAATGTGAAAACAAGGTGATATCTAATTAGCACACAGGTAAGGAATTAAGAAAATCTTTATTTAAGGGTGAAGATGTTTCTCACAAAATTGTTGACCCAATGCATCATTGAAATTCAAGCTGGAAAGATGATTTTAATATATCACTTGTACATTTTGTATTGCTCTTCTGGTGACAATGTAGTTTTTTTTGTCAATTACCATTTTAATAATAGGGTAAAGAAAATTAAGTGGATTTTTGAAAGAAAACTATACTGTCAATATACTATTAAAACAAATTAAAAATGGTAAAAGTTATTGTACTTTAAGTAAAAATAAAAGAGAAAAAATATCAATCCCAGTTTTGATTACTTAAATTAACAAAAAAAAATGCATATAGCAAAGGATAGTTTCAATCTGCCTACCTCTGGGTTATGGGTCCAGCATGCTTCCATTGCAGTACTCTGCTGCACATGTAAGTGCAAGAGATCCTGAAGCACTCACTCATCATGGGAAAGTACCAATGTGTTTATTCATTGGTTGATGGAAGAAACATCTTACAAAAACTCTCCAGATTATTGATTTTTTAATGTTTTTCTAGGAAACGTTCTAGATGTATGCTTATTAGCCTTTGTCAGTATGTACTGTTTGCAAAGTGTCTCGGTGGCGCAATCGGTTAGTGTGTTCGGCTATTAACCAAAAGTTTGGTGGTTCAATCCCACCCAGGGACATAATTGACCTTGTGATCACATTTTGGTGATATTTAAGTAGACAAGTCAAAATTTCAAACCCCCTCTTATTGTGTAGGGTACCTGGCCTTCTCTGATGTAATCAGAGTTAGATTTGATTCAGTGATTTTATAAAAAACAGCTAGGAAGCACAATTTAGCAGTGGGTTGCAGAGAAAAAAAATATGCTGGCAGAAAAATCCAATTGAGTGATTAAACAGCTCTTCATTTTCTGGCTTTATTTTTATGCTAACAAATTTGTTCTCTGAAAAGTGTCCACAAAGCCAAGTCTCTGATTAACACCTTTGTAAGGATGGTTTTTCACCTATTACTAAATTAAACTTGCTTCATTGGAAAGGCAGCAAGATGCATCCTCATTTCAATGTCTACTGAAATAATACAGGTTGACACCAGGAAACATTAACGCCACTGCATCCTTGCTGCTTTCTCGTGTGGAAGTCTGTTTAATGTGAAAACAAGGTGATATCTAATTAGCACACAGGTAAGGAATTAAGAAAATCTTTATTTAAGGGTGAAGGTGTTTCTCACAAAATTGTTGCCCCAATGCATCATTGAAATTCAAGCTGGAAAGATGATTTTAATATATCACTTGTACATTTTGTATTGCTCTTCTGGTGACAATGTAGTTTTTTTGTCAATTACCATTTTAATAACAGGGTAAAGAAAATTAAGTGGATTTTTGAAAGAAAACTATACTGTCAATATACTATTAAAACAAATTAAAATGGTAAAAGTTATTGTACTTTAAGTAAAAATAAAAGAGCAAAAATATCAATCCCAGTTTTGATTACTTAAATTAACAAAAAAAATGCATATAGCAAAGGATAGTTTCAATCTGCCTACCTCTGGGTTATGGGTCCAGCATGCTTCCATTGCAGTACTCTGCTGCCCATGTAAGTGCAAGAGATCCTGAAGCACTCACTCATCATGGGAAAGTACCAATGTGTTTATTCGTTGGTTGATGGAAGAAACATCTTACAAAAACTCTCCAGATTATTGATTTTTTAATGTTTTTCTAGGAAACGTTCTAGATGTATGCTTATTAGCCTTTGTCAGGATGTACTTTTTGCAAAGTGTCTCTGTGGCGCAATCGGTTAGTGTGTTTGGCTATTA
Source organism: Pseudophryne corroboree (assembly GCF_028390025.1). Lineage (NCBI taxonomy): Eukaryota > Metazoa > Chordata > Amphibia > Anura > Myobatrachidae > Pseudophryne > Pseudophryne corroboree. The sequence goes on from NW_026970502.1 coordinate 216,104, forward strand.
ACCAAAAGGTTGGTGGTTCAATCCCACCCAGGGATGTAATTAACCTTGTGATCAGATTTTGGTGATATTTAAGTAGACAAGTCAAAATTTCAAACCTCCTCTTATGGTGTAGGGTACATGGCCTTCTCTGATGTAATCAGAGTTAGATTTGATTCAGTGATTTTATAAAAAACAGCTAGGAAGCACAATTTAGCAGTGGGTTGCAGAGAAAAAAAATATGCTGGCAGAAAAATCCAATCGAGTGATTAAACAGCTCATCATTTTCTGGCTTTATTTTTATGCTAACAAATTTGTTCTCTGAAAAGTGTCCACAAAGCCAAGTCTCTGATTAACACCTTTGTAAGGATGGTTTTTCACCTATTACTAAATTAAACTTGCTTCATTGGAAAGGCAGCAAGATGCATCCTCATTTCAATGTCTACTGAAATAATACAAGTTGACACCAGGAAACATTAACGCCACTGCATCCTTGCTGCTTTCTCATGTGGAAGTCTGTTTAATGTGAAAACAAGGTGATATATAATTAGCACACAGGTAAGGAATTAAGAAAATCTTTATTTAAGGGTGAAGATGTTTCTCACAAAATTGTTGACCCAATGCATCATTGAAATTCAAGCTGGAAAGATGATTTTAATATATCACTTGTACATTTTGTATTGCTCTTCTGGTGACAATGTAGTTTGTTTTTGTCAATTACCATTTTAATAATAGGGTAAAGAAAATTAAGTGGATTTTTGAAAGAAAACAATACTGTCAATATACTATTAAAACAAATTAAAATGGTAAAAGTTATTGTACTTTAAGTAAAAATAAAAGAGACAAAATATCAATCCCAGTTTTGGATTACTTTAATTAACAAAAAAAAAATGCATATAGCAGAGGATAGTTTCAATCTGCTTACCTCTGGGTTATGGGCCCAGCATGCTTCCATTGCAGTACTCTGCTGCACATGTAAGTTCAAGAGATCCTGAAGCACTCACTCATCATGGGAAAGTACCAATGTGTTTCTTCGTTGGTTGATGGAAGAAACATCTTACAAAAACTCTCCAGATTATTGACTTTTTAAAGTTTTTCTAGGAAACGTTTTAGATGAATGCTTATTAGCCTTTGTCAGTATGGACTTTTGCAAAGTGTCTCTGTGGCGCAATCAGTTAGTATGTACGGCTATTAACCAAAAGGTTGGTGGTTCAATCCCACCCAGGGACCTAATTGACCTTGTTATCAGATTTTGGTGATCTTTAAGTAGACAAGTCAAAATTTCAAACCCCCTGTTATGGTGTAGGGTACCTGGCCTTCTCTGATGTAATCAGAGTTAGATTTGATTCAGTGATTTTATAAAAACAGCTAGGAAGCACAATTTAGCAGTGGGTTGCAGAGAAAAAAAATATGCTGGCAGAAAAATCCAATTGAGTGATTAAACAGCTCTTTATTTTCTGGCTTTATTTTTATGCTAACAAATTTGTTCTCTGAAAAGTGTCCACAAAGCCAAGTCTCTGATTAACACCTTTGTAAGGATGGTTTTTCACCTATTACTAAATTAAACTTGCTTCATTGGAAAGGCAGCAAGATGCATCCTCATTTCAATGTCTACTGAAATAATACAGGTTGACACCAGGAAACATTAACGCCACTGCATCCTTGCTGCTTTCTCATGTGGAAGTCTGTTTAATGTGAAAACAAGGTGATATCTAATTAGCACACAGGTAAGGAATTAAGAAAATCTTTATTTAAGGGTGAAGGTGTTTCTCACAAAATCGTTGCCCCAATGCATCATTGAAATTCAAGCTGGAAAGATGATTTTAATATATCACTTGTACATTTTGTATTGCTCTTCTGGTGACAATGTAGTTTGTTTTTGTCAATTACCATTTTAATAATAGGGTAAAGAAAATTAAGTGGATTTTTGAAAGAAAACAATACTGTCAATATACTATTAAAACAAATTAAAATGGTAAAAGTTATTGTACTTTAAGTAAAAATAAAAGAGCCAAAATATCAATCCCAGTTTTGGATTACTTTAATTAACAAACAAAAAAATGCATATAGCAGAGGATAGTTTCAATCTGCCTACCTCTGGGTTATGGGCCCAGCATGCTTCCATTGCTGTACTCTGCTGCACATGTAAGTGCAAGAGATCCTGAAGCACTCACTCATCATGGGAAAGTACCAATGTGTTTCTTCGTTGGTTGATAGAAGAAACATCTTACAAAAACTCTCCAGATTATTGACTTTTTTAAGTTTTTCTAGGAAATGTTTTAGATGAATGCTTATTAGCATTTGTCAGTATGTACTTTTAGCAAAGTGTCTCTGTGGCGCAATCAGTTAGTGTGTACGGCTATTAACCAAAAGGTTGGTGGTTCAATCCCACCCAGGGACGTAATTGACCTTGTTATCAGATTTTGGTGATCTTTAAGTAGACAAGTCAAATTTCATACCCCCTGTTATGGTGTAGGGTACCTGGCCTTCTCTGATGTAATCAGAGTTAGATTTGATTCAGTGATTTTATAAAAACATCTAGGAAGCACAATTTAGCAGTGGGTTGCAGAGAAAAAGAAATATGCTGGCAAAAAAACCAAATTGCGTGATTAAACAGCTCTTCATTTTCTGGCTTTATTTTTATGCTAACAAATTTGTTCTCTGAAAAGTGTCCACAAAGCCAAGTCTCTGATTAACACCTTTGTAAGGATGGTTTTTCACCTATTACTAAATTAAACTTGCTTCATTGGAAAGGCAGCAAGATGCATCCTCATTTCAATGTCTACTGAAATAATACAAGTTGACACCAGGAAACATTAACGCCACTGCATCCTTGCTGCTTTCTCATGTGGAAGTCTGTTTAATATGAAAACAAGGTGATATCTAATTAGCACACAGGTAAGGAATTAAGAAAATCTTTATTTAAGGGTGAAGATGTTTCTCACAAAATCGTTGCCCCAATGCATCATTGAAATTCAAGCTGGAAAGATGATTTTAATATATCACTTGTACATTTTGTATTGCTCTTCTGGTGACAATGTAGTTTGTTTTTGTCAATTACCATTTTAATAATAGGGTAAAGAAAATGAAGTGGATTTTTGAAAGAAAACAATACTGTCAATATACTATTAAAACAAATTAAAATGGTAAAAGTTATTGTACTTTAAGTAAAAATAAAAGAGACAAAATATCAATCCCAGTTTTGGATTACTTGAATTAACAAAAAAAATGCATATAGCAGAGGATAGTTTCAATCTGCCTACCTCTGGGTTATGGGCCCAGCATGCTTCCATTGCAGTACTCTGCTGCACATGTAAGTGCAAGAGATCCTGAAGCACTCACTCATCATGGGAAAGTACCAATGTGTTTCTTCGTTGGTTGATGGAAGAAACATCTTACAAAAACTCTCCAGATTATTGACTTTTTAAAGTTTTTCTAGGAAACGTTTTAGATGAATGCTTATTAGCCTTTGTCAGTATGGACTTTTGCAAAGTGTCTCTGTGGCGCAATCAGTTAGTTTGTACGGCTATTAACCATAAGGTTGGTGGTTCAATCCCACCCAGGGACCTAATTGACCTTGTTATCAGATTTTGGTGATCTTTAAGTAGACAAGTCAAAATTTCAAACTCCCTGTTATGGTGTAGGGTACCTGGCCTTCTCTGATGTAATCAGAGTTAGATTTGATTCAGTGATTTCATAAAAACAGCTAGGAAGCACAATTTAGCAGTGGGTTGCAGAGAAAAAAAATATGCTGGCAGAAAAATCCAATCGAGTGATTAAACAGCTCTTCATTTTCTGGCTTTATTTTTATGCTAACAAATTTGTTCTCTGAAAAGTGTCCACAAAGCCAAGTCTCTGATTAACACCTTTGTAAGGATGGTTTTTCACCTATTACTAAATTAAACTTGCTTCATTGGAAAGGCAGCAAGATGCATCCTCATTTCAATGTCTACTGAAATAATACAGGTTGACACCAGGAAACATTAACGCCACTGCATCCTTGCTGCTTTCTCATGTGGAAGTCTGTTTAATATGAAAACAAGGTGATATCTAATTAGCACACAGGTAAGGAATTAAGAAAATCTTTATTTAAGGGTGAAGATGTTTCTCACAAAATCGTTGCCCCAATGCATCATTGAAATTCAAGCTGGAAAGATGATTTTAATATATCACTTGTACATTTTGTATTGCTCTTCTGGTGACAATGTAGTTTTTTTGTCAATTACCATTTTAATAACAGGGTAAAGAAAATTAAGTGGATTTTTGAAAGAAAACTATACTGTCAATATACTATTAAAACAAATTAAAATGGTAAAAGTTATTGTACTTTAAGTAAAAATAAAAGAGCAAAAATATCAATCCCAGTTTTGATTACTTAAATTAACAAAAAAAATGCATATAGCAAAGGATAGTTTCAATCTGCCTACCTCTGGGTTATGGGTCCAGCATGCTTCCATTGCAGTACTCTGCTGCCCATGTAAGTTCAAGAGATCCTGAAGCACTCACTCATCATGGGAAAGTACCAATGTGTTTATTCGTTGGTTGATGGAAGAAACATCTTACAAAAACTCTCCAGATTATTGATTTTTTAATGTTTTTCTAGGAAACGTTCTAGATGTATGCTTATTAGCCTTTGTCAGTATGTACTTTTTGCAAAGTGTCTCTGTGGCGCAATCGGTTAGTGTGTTTGGCTATTAACCAAAAGGTTGGTGGTTCAATCCCACCCAGGGACGTAATTAACCTTGTGATCAGATTTTGGTGATATTTAAGTAGACAAGTCAAAATTTCAAACCTCCTCTTATGGTGTAGGGTACATGGCCTTCTCTGATGTAATCAGAGTTAGATTTGATTCAGTGATTTTATAAAAAACAGCTAGGAAGCACAATTTAGCAGTGGGTTGCAGAGAAAAAAAATATGCTGGCAGAAAAATCCAATTGAGTGATTAAACAGCTCTTCATTTTCTGGCTTTATTTTTATGCTAACAAATTTGTTCTCTGAAAAGTGTCCACAAAGCCAAGTCTCTGATTAACACCTTTGTAAGGATGGTTTTTCACCTATTACTAAATTAAACTTGCTTCATTGGAAAGGCAGCAAGATGCATCCTCATTTCAATGTCTACTGAAATAATACAAGTTGACACCAGGAAACATTAACGCCACTGCATCCTTGCTGCTTTCTCATGTGGAAGTCTGTTTAATGTGAAAACAAGGTGATATATAATTAGCACACAGGTAAGGAATTAAGAAAATCTTTATTTAAGGGTGAAGATGTTTCTCACAAAATTGTTGACCCAATGCATCATTGAAATTCAAGCTGGAAAGATGATTTTAATATATCACTTGTACATTTTGTATTGCTCTTCTGGTGACAATGTAGTTTGTTTTTGTCAATTACCATTTTAATAATAGGGTAAAGAAAATTAAGTGGATTTTTGAAAGAAAACAATACTGTCAATATACTATTAAAACAAATTAAAATGGTAAAAGTTATTGTACTTTAAGTAAAAATAAAAGAGACAAAATATCAATCCCAGTTTTGGATTACTTTAATTAACAAAAAAAAAATGCATATAGCAGAGGATAGTTTCAATCTGCCTACCTCTGGGTTATGGGCCCAGCATGCTTCCATTGCAGTACTCTGCTGCACATGTAAGTTCAAGAGATCCTGAAGCACTCACTCATCATGGGAAAGTACCAATGTGTTTCTTCGTTGGTTGATGGAAGAAACATCTTACAAAAACTCTCCAGATTATTGACTTTTTAAAGTTTTTCTAGGAAACGTTTTAGATGAATGCTTATTAGCCTTTGTCAGTATGGACTTTTGCAAAGTGTCTCTGTGGCGCAATCAGTTAGTATGTACGGCTATTAACCAAAAGGTTGGTGGTTCAATCCCACCCAGGGACCTAATTGACCTTGTTATCAGATTTTGGTGATCTTTAAGTAGACAAGTCAAAATTTCAAACCCCCTGTTATGGTGTAGGGTACCTGGCCTTCTCTGATGTAATCAGAGTTAGATTTGATTCAGTGATTTTATAAAAACAGCTAGGAAGCACAATTTAGCAGTGGGTTGCAGAGAAAAAAAATATGCTGGCAGAAAAATCCAATTGAGTGATTAAACAGCTCTTTATTTTCTGGCTTTATTTTTATGCTAACAAATTTGTTCTCTGAAAAGTGTCCACAAAGCCAAGTCTCTGATTAACACCTTTGTAAGGATGGTTTTTCACCTATTACTAAATTAAACTTGCTTCATTGGAAAGGCAGCAAGATGCATCCTCATTTCAATGTCTACTGAAATAATACAGGTTGACACCAGGAAACATTAACGCCACTGCATCCTTGCTGCTTTCTCATGTGGAAGTCTGTTTAATGTGAAAACAAGGTGATATCTAATTAGCACACAGGTAAGGAATTAAGAAAATCTTTATTTAAGGGTGAAGGTGTTTCTCACAAAATCGTTGCCCCAATGCATCATTGAAATTCAAGCTGGAAAGATGATTTTAATATATCACTTGTACATTTTGTATTGCTCTTCTGGTGACAATGTAGTTTGTTTTTGTCAATTTCCATTTTAATAATAGGGTAAAGAAAATTAAGTGGATTTTTGAAAGAAAACAATACTGTCAATATACTATTAAAACAAATTAAAATGGTAAAAGTTATTGTACTTTAAGTAAAAATAAAAGAGCCAAAATATCAATCCCAGTTTTGGATTACTTTAATTAACAAACAAAAAAATGCATATAGCAGAGGATAGTTTCAATCTGCCTACCTCTGGGTTATGGGCCCAGCATGCTTCCATTGCTGTACTCTGCTGCACATGTAAGTGCAAGAGATCCTGAAGCACTCACTCATCATGGGAAAGTACCAATGTGTTTCTTCGTTGGTTGATAGAAGAAACATCTTACAAAAACTCTCCAGATTATTGACTTTTTTAAGTTTTTCTAGGAAACGTTTTAGATGAATGCTTATTAGCATTTGTCAGTATGTACTTTTAGCAAAGTGTCTCTGTGGCGCAATCAGTTAGTGTGTACGGCTATTAACCAAAAGGTTGGTGGTTCAATCCCACCCAGGGACGTAATTGACCTTGTTATCAGATTTTGGTGATCTTTAAGTAGACAAGTCAAATTTCATACCCCCTGTTATGGTGTAGGGTACCTGGCCTTCTCTGATGTAATCAGAGTTAGATTTGATTCAGTGATTTTATAAAAACATCTAGGAAGCACAATTTAGCAGTGGGTTGCAGAGAAAAAGAAATATGCTGGCAAAAAAACCAAATTGCGTGATTAAACAGCTCTTCATTTTCTGGCTTTATTTTTATGCTAACAAATTTGTTCTCTGAAAAGTGTCCACAAAGCCAAGTCTCTGATTAACACCTTTGTAAGGATGGTTTTTCACCTATTACTAAATTAAACTTGCTTCATTGGAAAGGCAGCAAGATGCATCCTCATTTCAATGTCTACTGAAATAATACAAGTTGACACCAGGAAACATTAACGCCACTGCATCCTTGCTGCTTTCTCATGTGGAAGTCTGTTTAATATGAAAACAAGGTGATATCTAATTAGCACACAGGTAAGGAATTAAGAAAATCTTTATTTAAGGGTGAAGATGTTTCTCACAAAATCGTTGCCCCAATGCATCATTGAAATTCAAGCTGGAAAGATGATTTTAATATATCACTTGTACATTTTGTATTGCTCTTCTGGTGACAATGTAGTTTGTTTTTGTCAATTACCATTTTAATAATAGGGTAAAGAAAATGAAGTGGATTTTTGAAAGAAAACAATACTGTCAATATACTATTAAAACAAATTAAAATGGTAAAAGTTATTGTACTTTAAGTAAAAATAAAAGAGACAAAATATCAATCCCAGTTTTGGATTACTTTAATTAACAAACAAAAAAATGCATATAGCAGAGGATAGTTTCAATCTGCCTACCTCTGGGTTATGGGCCCAGCATGCTTCCATTGCAGTACTCTGCTGCACATGTAAGTTCAAGAGATCCTGAAGCACTCACTCATCATGGGAAAGTACCAATGTGTTTCTTCGTTGGTTGATGGAAGAAACATCTTACAAAAACTCTCCAGATTATTGACTTTTTAAAGTTTTTCTAGGAAACGTTTTAGATGAATGCTTATTAGCCTTTGTCAGTATGGACTTTTGCAAAGTGTCTCTGTGGCGCAATCAGTTAGTTTGTACGGCTATTAACCATAAGGTTGGTGGTTCAATCCCACCCAGGGACCTAATTGACCTTGTTATCAGATTTTGGTGATCTTTAAGTAGACAAGTCAAAATTTCAAACTCCCTGTTATGGTGTAGGGTACCTGGCCTTCTCTGATGTAATCAGAGTTAGATTTGATTCAGTGATTTCATAAAAACAGCTAGGAAGCACAATTTAGCAGTGGGTTGCAGAGAAAAAAAATATGCTGGCAGAAAAATCCAATCGAGTGATTAAACAGCTCTTCATTTTCTGGCTTTATTTTTATGCTAACAAATTTGTTCTCTGAAAAGTGTCCACAAAGCCAAGTCTCTGATTAACACCTTTGTAAGGATGGTTTTTCACCTATTACTAAATTAAACTTGCTTCATTGGAAAGGCAGCAAGATGCATCCTCATTTCAATGTCTACTGAAATAATACAGGTTGACACCAGGAAACATTAACGCCACTGCATCCTTGCTGCTTTCTCATGTGGAAGTCTGTTTAATATGAAAACAAGGTGATATCTAATTAGCACACAGGTAAGGAATTAAGAAAATCTTTATTTAAGGGTGAAGATGTTTCTCACAAAATCGTTGCCCCAATGCATCATTGAAATTCAAGCTGGAAAGATTATTTTAATATATCACTTGTACATTTTGTATTGCTCTTCTGGTGACAATGTAGTTTTTTTGTCAATTACCATTTTAATAACAGGGTAAAGAAAATTAAGTGGATTTTTGAAAGAAAACTATACTGTCAATATACTATTAAAACAAATTAAAATGGTAAAAGTTATTGTACTTTAAGTAAAAATAAAAGAGCAAAAATATCAATCCCAGTTTTGATTACTTAAATTAACAAAAAAAATGCATATAGCAAAGGATAGTTTCAATCTGCCTACCTCTGGGTTATGGGTCCAGCATGCTTCCATTGCAGTACTCTGCTGCCCATGTAAGTGCAAGAGATCCTGAAGCACTCACTCATCATGGGAAAGTACCAATGTGTTTATTCGTTGGTTGATGGAAGAAACATCTTACAAAAACTCTCCAGATTATTGATTTTTTAATGTTTTTCTAGGAAACGTTCTAGATGTATGCTTATTAGCCTTTGTCAGTATGTACTTTTTGCAAAGTGTCTCTGTGGCGCAATCGGTTAGTGTGTTTGGCTATTAACCAAAAGGTTGGTGGTTCAATCCCACCCAGGGACGTAATTAACCTTGTGATCAGATTTTGGTGATATTTAAGTAGACAAGTCAAAATTTCAAACCTCCTCTTATGGTGTAGGGTACATGGCCTTCTCTGATGTAATCAGAGTTAGATTTGATTCAGTGATTTTATAAAAAACAGCTAGGAAGCACAATTTAGCAGTGGGTTGCAGAGAAAAAAAATATGCTGGCAGAAAAATCCAATTGAGTGATTAAACAGCTCTTCATTTTCTGGCTTTATTTTTATGCTAACAAATTTGTTCTCTGAAAAGTGTCCACAAAGCCAAGTCTCTGATTAACACCTTTGTAAGGATGGTTTTTCACCTATTACTAAATTAAACTTGCTTCATTGGAAAGGCAGCAAGATGCATCCTCATTTCAATGTCTACTGAAATAATACAAGTTGACACCAGGAAACATTAACGCCACTGCATCCTTGCTGCTTTCTCATGTGGAAGTCTGTTTAATGTGAAAACAAGGTGATATCTAATTAGCACACAGGTAAGGAATTAAGAAAATCTTTATTTAAGGGTGAAGATGTTTCTCACAAAATCGTTGCCCCAATGCATCATTGAAATTCAAGCTGGAAAGATGATTTTAATATATCACTTGTACATTTTGTATTGCTCTTCTGGTGACAATGTAGTTTGTTTTTGTCAATTACCATTTAATAATAGGGTAAAGAAAATTAAGTGGATTTTTGAAAGACAACAATACTGTCAATATACTATTAAAACAAATTAAAATGGTAAAAGTTATTGTACTTTAAGTAAAAATAAAAGAGCCAAAATATCAATCCCAGTTTTGGATTACTTTAATTAACAAAAAAAAAAAGCATACAGCAGAGGATAGTTTCAATCTGCCTACCTCTGGGTTATGGGTCCAGCATGCTTCCATTGCTGTACTCTGCTGCACATGTAAGTGCAAGAGATCCTGAAGCACTCACTCATCACGGGAAAGTACCAATGTGTTTCTTCGTTGGTTGATGGAAGAAACATCTTACAAAAATTCTCCAGATTATTGACTTTTTAAAGTTTTGCTAGGAAACGTTTTAGATGAATGCTTATTAGCCTTTGTCAGTATGGACTTTTGCAAAGTGTCTCTGTGGCGCAATCAGTTAGTATGTACGGCTATTAACCAAAAGGTTGGTGGTTCAATCCCACCCAGGGACCTAATTGACCTTGTTATCAGATTTTGGTGATCTTTAAGTAGACAAGTCAAAATTTCAAACCCCCTGTTATGGTGTAGGGTACTTGGCCTTCTCTGATGTAAACAGAGTTAGATTTGATTCAGTGATTTTATAAAAACATCTAGGAAGCACAATTTAGCAGTGGGTTGCAGAGAAAAAAAATATGCTGGCAGAAAAATCCAATTGAGTGATTAAACAGCTCTTTATTTTCTGGCTTTATTTTTATGCTAACAAATTTGTTCTCTGAAAAGTGTCCACAAAGCCAAGTCTCTGATTAACACCTTTGTAAGGATGGTTTTTCACCTATTACTAAATTAAACTTGCTTCATTGGAAAGGCAGCAAGATGCATCCTCATTTCAATGTCTACTGAAATAATACAGGTTGACACCAGGAAACATTAACGCCACTGCATCCTTGCTGCTTTCTCATGTGGAAGTCTGTTTAATATGAAAACAAGGTGATATCTAATTAGCACACAGGTAAGGAATTAAGAAAATCTTTATTTAAGGGTGAAGATGTTTCTCACAAAATCGTTGCCCCAATGCATCATTGAAATTCAAGCTGGAAAGATGATTTTAATATATCACTTGTACATTTTGTATTGCTCTTCTGGTGACAATGTAGTTTGTTTTTGTCAATTACCATTTTAATAATAGGGTAAAGAAAATGAAGTGGATTTTTGAAAGAAAACAATACTGTCAATATACTATTAAAACAAATTAAAATGGTAAAAGTTATTGTACTTTAAGTAAAAATAAAAGAGACAAAATATCAATCCCAGTTTTGGATTACTTTAATTAACAAAAAAAAAATGCATATAGCAGAGGATAGTTTCAATCTGCTTACCTCTGGGTTATGGGCCCAGCATGCTTCCATTGCAGTACTCTGCTGCACATGTAAGTTCAAGAGATCCTGAAGCACTCACTCATCATGGGAAAGTACCAATGTGTTTCTTCGTTGGTTGATGGAAGAAACATCTTACAAAAACTCTCCAGATTATTGACTTTTTAAAGTTTTTCTAGGAAACGTTTTAGATGAATGCTTATTAGCCTTTGTTAGTATGGACTTTTGCAAAGTGTCTCTGTGGCGCAATCAGTTAGTATGTACGGCTATTAACCAAAAGGTTGGTGGTTCAATCCCACCCAGGGACCTAATTGACCTTGTTATCAGATTTTGGTGATCTTTAAGTAGACAAGTCAAAATTTCAAACCCCCTGTTATGGTGTAGGGTACCTGGCCTTCTCTGATGTAATCAGAGTTAGATTTGATTCAGTGATTTTATAAAAACAGCTAGGAAGCACAATTTAGCAGTGGGTTGCAGAGAAAAAAAATATGCTGGCAGAAAAATCCAATTGAGTGATTAAACAGCTCTTTATTTTCTGGCTTTATTTTTATGCTAACAAATTTGTTCTCTGAAAAGTGTCCACAAAGCCAAGTCTCTGATTAACACCTTTGTAAGGATGGTTTTTCACCTATTACTAAATTAAACTTGCTTCATTGGAAAGGCAGCAAGATGCATCCTCATTTCAATGTTTACTGAAATAATACAGGTTGACACCAGGAAACATTAACGCCACTGCATCCTTGCTGCTTTCTCATGTGGAAGTCTGTTTAATGTGAAAACAAGGTGATATCTAATTAGCACACAGGTAAGGAATTAAGAAAATCTTTATTTAAGGGTGAAGGTGTTTCTCACAAAATCGTTGCCCCAATGCATCATTGAAATTCAAGCTGGAAAGATGATTTTAATATATCACTTGTACATTTTGTATTGCTCTTCTGGTGACAATGTAGTTTGTTTTTGTCAATTACCAATTTAATAATAGGGTAAAGAAAATTAAGTGGATTTTTGAAAGAAAACAATACTGTCAATATACTATTAAAACAAATTAAAATGGTAAAAGTTATTGTACTTTAAGTAAAAATAAAAGAGCCAAAATATCAATCCCAGTTTTGGATTACTTTAATTAACAAACAAAAAAATGCATATAGCAGAGGATAGTTTCAATCTGCCTACCTCTGGGTTATGGGCCCAGCATGCTTCCATTGCTGTACTCTGCTGCACATGTAAGTGCAAGAGATCCTGAAGCACTCACTCATCATGGGAAAGTACCAATGTGTTTCTTCGTTGGTTGATAGAAGAAACATCTTACAAAAACTCTCCAGATTATTGACTTTTTTAAGTTTTTCTAGGAAACGTTTTAGATGAATGCTTATTAGCATTTGTCAGTATGTACTTTTAGCAAAGTGTCTCTGTGGCGCAATCAGTTAGTGTGTACGGCTATTAACCAAAAGGTTGGTGGTTCAATCCCACCCAGGGACGTAATTGACCTTGTTATCAGATTTTGGTGATCTTTAAGTAGACAAGTCAAATTTCATACCCCCTGTTATGGTGTAGGGTACCTGGCCTTCTCTGATGTAATCAGAGTTAGATTTGATTCAGTGATTTTATAAAAACATCTAGGAAGCACAATTTAGCAGTGGGTTGCAGAGAAAAAGAAATATGCTGGCAAAAAAACCAAATTGCGTGATTAAACAGTTCTTCATTTTCTGGCTTTATTTTTATGCTAACAAATTTGTTCTCTGAAAAGTGTCCACAAAGCCAAGTCTCTGATTAACACCTTTGTAGGGATGGTTTTTCACCTATTACTAAATTAAACTTGCTTCATTGGAAAGGCAGCAAGATGTATCCTCATTTCAATGTCTACAGAAATAATACAGGTTGACACCAGGAAACATTAATGCCACTGCACCCTTGCTGCTTTCTCATGTGGAAGTCTGTTTAATGTGAAAACAAGGTGATATCTAATTAGCACACAGGTAAGGAATTAAGAAAATCTTTATTTAAGGGTGAAGATGTTTCTCACAAAATCGTTGCCCCAATGCATCATTGAAATTCAAGCTGGAAAGATGATTTTAATATATCACTTGTACATTTTGTATTGCTCTTCTGGTGACAATGTAGTTTGTTTTTGTCAATTACCATTTTAATAATAGGGTAAAGAAAATGAAGTGGATTTTTGAAAGAAAACAATACTGTCAATATACTATTAAAACAAATTAAAATGGTAAAAGTTATTGTACTTTAAGTAAAAATAAAAGAGACAAAATATCAATCCCAGTTTTGGATTACTTTAATTAACAAAAAAAAATGCATATAGCAGAGGATAGTTTCAATCTGCCTACCTCTGGGTTATGGGCCCAGCATGCTTCCATTGTAGTACTCTGCTGCACATGTAAGTGCAAGAGATCCTGAAGCACTCACTCATCATGGGAAAGTACCAATGTGTTTCTTCGTTGGTTGATGGAAGAAACATCTTACAAAAACTCTCCAGATTATTGACTTTTTAAAGTTTTTCTAGGAAACGTTTTAGATGAATGCTTATTAGCCTTTGTCAGTATGGACTTTTGCAAAGTGTCTCTGTGGCGCAATCAGTTAGTATGTACGGCTATTAACCATAAGGTTGGTGGTTCAATCCCACCCAGGGACCTAATTGACCTTGTTATCAGATTTTGGTGATCTTTAAGTAGACAAGTCAAAATTTCAAACCCCCTGTTATGGTGTAGGGTACCTGGCCTTCTCTGATGTAATCAGAGTTAGATTTGATTCAGTGATTTTATAAAAACAGCTAGGAAGCACAATTTAGCAGTGGGTTGCAGAGAAAAAAAATATGCTGGCAGAAAAATCCAATTGAGTGATTAAATAGCTCTTCATTTTCTGGCTTTATTTTTATGCTAACAAATTTGTTCTCTGAAAAGTGTCCACAAAGCCAAGTCTCTGATTAACACCTTTGTAAGGATGGTTTTTCACCTATTACTAAATTAAACTTGCTTCATTGGAAAGGCAGCAAGATGCATCCTCATTTCAATGTCTACTGAAATAATACAAGTTGACACCAGGAAACATTAACGCCACTGCATCCTTGCTGCTTTCTCATGTGGAAGTCTGTTTAATATGAAAACAAGGTGATATCTAATTAGCACACAGGTAAGGAATTAAGAAAATCTTTATTTAAGGGTGAAGATGTTTCTCACAAAATCGTTGCCCCAATGCATCATTGAAATTCAAGCTGGAAAGATGATTTTAATATATCACTTGTACATTTTGTATTGCTCTTCTGGTGACAATGTAGTTTGTTTTTGTCAATTACCATTTTAATAATAGGGTAAAGAAAATGAAGTGGATTTTTGAAAGAAAACAATACTGTCAATATACTATTAAAACAAATTAAAATGGTAAAAGTTATTGTACTTTAAGTAAAAATAAAAGAGCAATAATATCAATCCCAGTTTTGGATTACTTTAATTAACAAAAAAAATGCATATAGCAGAGGATAGTTTCAATCTGCCTACCTCTGGGTTATGGGCCCAGCATGCTTCCATTGCAGTACTCTGCTGCCCATGTAAGTGCAAGAGATCCTGAAGCACTCACTCATCATGGGAAAGTACCAATGTGTTTATTCGTTGGTTGATGGAAGAAACATCTTACAAAAACTCTCCAGATTATTGATTTTTTAATGTTTTTCTAGGAAACGTTCTAGATGTATGCTTATTAGCCTTTGTCAGTATGTACTTTTTGCAAAGTGTCTCTGTGGCGCAATCGGTTAGTGTGTTTGGCTATTAACCAAAAGGTTGGTGGTTCAATCCCACCCAGGGACGTAATTAACCTTGTTATCAGATTTTGGTGATATTTAAGTAGACAAGTCAAATTTCATACCCCCTGTTATGGTGTAGGGTACCTGGCCTTCTCTGATGTAATCAGAGTTAGATTTGATTCAGTGATTTTATAAAAACATCTAGGAAGCACAATTTAGCAGTGGGTTGCAGAGAAAAAGAAATATGCTGGCAAAAAAATCAAATTGCGTGATTAAACAGCTCTTTATTTTCTGGCTTTATTTTTATGCTAACAAATTTGTTCTCTGAAAAGTGTCCACAAAGCCAAGTCTCTGATTAACACCTTTGTAGGGATGGTTTTTCACCTATTACTAAATTAAACTTGCTTCATTGGAAAGGCAGCAAGATGCATCCTCATTTCAATGTCTACTGAAATAATACAGGTTGACACCAGGAAACATTAACGCCACTGCATCCTTGCTGCTTTCTCACGTGGAAGTCTGTTTAATGTGAAAACAAGGTGATATCTAATTAGCACACAGGTAAGGAATTAAGAAAATCTTTATTTAAGGGTGAAGATGTTTCTCACAAAATTGTTGACCCAATGCATCATTGAAATTCAAGCTGGAAAGATGATTTTAATATATCACTTGTACATTTTGTATTGCTCTTCTGGTGACAATGTAGTTTTTTTTGTCAATTACCATTTTAATAATAGGGTAAAGAAAATTAAGTGGATTTTTGAAAGAAAACTATACTGTCAATATACTATTAAAACAAATTAAAATGGTAAAAGTTATTGTACTTTAAGTAAAAATAAAAGAGCAAAAATATCAATCCCAGTTTTGATTACTTAAATTAACAAAAAAAAATGCATATAGCAAAGGATAGTTTCAATCTGCCTACCTCTGGGTTATGGGTCCAGCATGCTTCCATTGCAGTACTCTGCTGCACATGTAAGTGCAAGAGATCCTGAAGCACTCACTCATCATGGGAAAGTACCAATGTGTTTATTCATTGGTTGATGGAAGAAACATCTTACAAAAACTCTCCAGATTATTGATTTTTTAATGTTTTTCTAGGAAACGTTCTAGATGTATGCTTATTAGCCTTTGTCAGTATGTACTGTTTGCAAAGTGTCTCGGTGGCGCAATCGGTTAGTGTGTTCGGCTATTAACCAAAAGGTTGGTGGTTCAATCCCACCCAGGGACATAATTGACCTTGTGATCACATTTTGGTGATATTTAAGTAGACAAGTCAAAATTTCAAACCCCCTCTTATTGTGTAGGGTACCTGGCCTTCTCTGATGTAATCAGAGTTAGATTTGATTCAGTGATTTTATAAAAAACAGCTAGGAAGCACAATTTAGCAGTGGGTTGCAGAGAAAAAAAATATGCTGGCAGAAAAATCCAATTGAGTGATTAAACAGCTCTTCATTTTCTGGCTTTATTTTTATGCTAACAAATTTGTTCTCTGAAAAGTGTCCACAAAGCCAAGTCTCTGATTAACACCTTTGTAAGGATGGTTTTTCACCTATTACTAAATTAAACTTGCTTCATTGGAAAGGCAGCAAGATGCATCCTCATTTCAATGTCTACTGAAATAATACAGGTTGACACCAGGAAACATAAACGCCACTGCATCCTTGCTGCTTTCTCATGTGGAAGTCTGTTTAATGTGAAAACAAGGTGATATCTAATTAGCACACAGGTAAGGAATTACGAAAATCTTTATTTAAGGGTGAAGATGTTTCTCACAAAATTGTTGCCCCAATGCATCATTGAAATTCAAGCTGGAAAGATGATTTTAATATATCACTTGTACATTTTGTATTGCTCTTCTGGTGACAATGTAGTTTTTTTGTCAATTACCATTTTAATAACAGGGTAAAGAAAATTAAGTGGATTTTTGAAAGAAAACTATACTGTCAATATACTATTAAAACAAATTAAAATGGTAAAAGTTTTTGTACTTTAAGTAAAAATAAAAGAGCAAAAATATCAATCCCAGTTTTGATTACTTAAATTAACAAAAAAAATGCATATAGCAAAGGATAGTTTCAATCTGCCTACCTCTGGGTTATGGGTCCAGCATGCTTCCATTGCAGTACTCTGCTGCCCATGTCAGTGCAAGAGATCCTGAAGCACTCACTCATCATGGGAAAGTACCAATGTGTTTATTCGTTGGTTGATGGAAGAAACATCTTACAAAAACTCTCCAGATTATTGATTTTTTAATGTTTTTCTAGGAAACGTTCTAGATGTATGCTTATTAGCCTTTGTCAGTATGTACTGTTTGCAAAGTGTCTCGGTGGCGCAATCGGTTAGTGTGTTCGGCTATTAACCAAAAGGTTGGTGGTTCAATCCCACCCAGGGACATAATTGACCTTGTGATCACATTTTGGTGATATTTAAGTAGACAAGTCAACATTTCAAACCCCCTCTTATTGTGTAGGGTACCTGGCCTTCTCTGATGTAATCAGAGTTAGATTTGATTCAGTGATTTTATAAAAAACAGCTAGGAAGCACAATTTAGCAGTGGGTTGCAGAGAAAAAAAATATGCTGGCAGAAAAATCCAATTGAGTGATTAAACAGCTCTTCATTTTCTGGCTTTATTTTTATGCTAACAAATTTGTTCTCTGAAAAGTGTCCACAAAGCCAAGTCTCTGATTAACACCTTTGTAAGGATGGTTTTTCACCTATTACTAAATTAAACTTGCTTCATTGGAAAGGCAGCAAGATGCATCCTCATTTCAATGTCTACTGAAATAATACAAGTTGACACCAGGAAACATTAACGCCACTGCATCCTTGCTGCTTTCTCATGTGGAAGTCTGTTTAATATGAAAACAAGGTGATATCTAATTAGCACACAGGTAAGGAATTAAGAAAATCTTTATTTAAGGGTGAAGATGTTTCTCACAAAATCGTTGCCCCAATGCATCATTGAAATTCAAGCTGGAAAGATGATTTTAATATATCACTTGTACATTTTGTATTGCTCTTCTGGTGACAATGTAGTTTGTTTTTGTCAATTACCATTTTAATAATAGGGTAAAGAAAATGAAGTGGATTTTTGAAAGAAAACAATACTGTCAATATACTATTAAAACAAATTAAAATGGTAAAAGTTATTGTACTTTAAGTAAAAATAAAAGAGCAATAATATCAATCCCAGTTTTGGATTACTTTAATTAACAAAAAAAATGCATATAGCAGAGGATAGTTTCAATCTGCCTACCTCTGGGTTATGGGCCCAGCATGCTTCCATTGCAGTACTCTGCTGCCCATGTAAGTGCAAGAGATCCTGAAGCACTCACTCATCATGGGAAAGTACCAATGTGTTTATTCGTTGGTTGATGGAAGAAACATCTTACAAAAACTCTCCAGATTATTGATTTTTTAATGTTTTTCTAGGAAACGTTCTAGATGTATGCTTATTAGCCTTTGTCAGTATGTACTTTTTGCAAAGTGTCTCTGTGGCGCAATCGGTTAGTGTGTTTGGCTATTAACCAAAAGGTTGGTGGTTCAATCCCACCCAGGGACGTAATTAACCTTGTTATCAGATTTTGGTGATATTTAAGTAGACAAGTCAAATTTCATACCCCCTGTTATGGTGTAGGGTACCTGGCCTTCTCTGATGTAATCAGAGTTAGATTTGATTCAGTGATTTTATAAAAACATCTAGGAAGCACAATTTAGCAGTGGGTTGCAGAGAAAAAGAAATATGCTGGCAAAAAAATCAAATTGCGTGATTAAACAGCTCTTTATTTTCTGGCTTTATTTTTATGCTAACAAATTTGTTCTCTGAAAAGTGTCCACAAAGCCAAGTCTCTGATTAACACCTTTGTAGGGATGGTTTTTCACCTATTACTAAATTAAACTTGCTTCATTGGAAAGGCAGCAAGATGCATCCTCATTTCAATGTCTACTGAAATAATACAGGTTGACACCAGGAAACATTAACGCCACTGCATCCTTGCTGCTTTCTCATGTGGAAGTCTGTTTAATGTGAAAACAAGGTGATATCTAATTAGCACACAGGTAAGGAATTAAGAAAATCTTTATTTAAGGGTGAAGATGTTTCTCACAAAATTGTTGACCCAATGCATCATTGAAATTCAAGCTGGAAAGATGATTTTAATATATCACTTGTACATTTTGTATTGCTCTTCTGGTGACAATGTAGTTTTTTTTGTCAATTACCATTTTAATAATAGGGTAAAGAAAATTAAGTGGATTTTTGAAAGAAAACTATACTGTCAATATACTATTAAAACAAATTAAAATGGTAAAAGTTATTGTACTTTAAGTAAAAATAAAAGAGCAAAAATATCAATCCCAGTTTTGATTACTTAAATTAACAAAAAAAAATGCATATAGCAAAGGATAGTTTCAATCTGCCTACCTCTGGGTTATGGGTCCAGCATGCTTCCATTGCAGTACTCTGCTGCACATGTAAGTGCAAGAGATCCTGAAGCACTCACTCATCATGGGAAAGTACCAATGTGTTTATTCATTGGTTGATGGAAGAAACATCTTACAAAAACTCTCCAGATTATTGATTTTTTAATGTTTTTCTAGGAAACGTTCTAGATGTATGCTTATTAGCCTTTGTCAGTATGTACTGTTTGCAAAGTGTCTCGGTGGCGCAATCGGTTAGTGTGTTCGGCTATTAACCAAAAGGTTGGTGGTTCAATCCCACCCAGGGACATAATTGACCTTGTGATCACATTTTGGTGATATTTAAGTAGACAAGTCAAAATTTCAAACCCCCTCTTATTGTGTAGGGTACCTGGCCTTCTCTGATGTAATCAGAGTTAGATTTGATTCAGTGATTTTATAAAAAACAGCTAGGAAGCACAATTTAGCAGTGGGTTGCAGAGAAAAAAAATATGCTGGCAGAAAAATCCAATTGAGTGATTAAACAGCTCTTCATTTTCTGGCTTTATTTTTATGCTAACAAATTTGTTCTCTGAAAAGTGTCCACAAAGCCAAGTCTCTGATTAACACCTTTGTAAGGATGGTTTTTCACCTATTACTAAATTAAACTTGCTTCATTGGAAAGGCAGCAAGATGCATCCTCATTTCAATGTCTACTGAAATAATACAGGTTGACACCAGGAAACATAAACGCCACTGCATCCTTGCTGCTTTCTCATGTGGAAGTCTGTTTAATGTGAAAACAAGGTGATATCTAATTAGCACACAGGTAAGGAATTACGAAAATCTTTATTTAAGGGTGAAGATGTTTCTCACAAAATTGTTGCCCCAATGCATCATTGAAATTCAAGCTGGAAAGATGATTTTAATATATCACTTGTACATTTTGTATTGCTCTTCTGGTGACAATGTAGTTTTTTTGTCAATTACCATTTTAATAACAGGGTAAAGAAAATTAAGTGGATTTTTGAAAGAAAACTATACTGTCAATATACTATTAAAACAAATTAAAATGGTAAAAGTTTTTGTACTTTAAGTAAAAATAAAAGAGCAAAAATATCAATCCCAGTTTTGATTACTTAAATTAACAAAAAAAATGCATATAGCAAAGGATAGTTTCAATCTGCCTACCTCTGGGTTATGGGTCCAGCATGCTTCCATTGCAGTACTCTGCTGCCCATGTCAGTGCAAGAGATCCTGAAGCACTCACTCATCATGGGAAAGTACCAATGTGTTTATTCGTTGGTTGATGGAAGAAACATCTTACAAAAACTCTCCAGATTATTGATTTTTTAATGTTTTTCTAGGAAACGTTCTAGATGTATGCTTATTAGCCTTTGTCAGTATGTACTGTTTGCAAAGTGTCTCGGTGGCGCAATCGGTTAGTGTGTTCGGCTATTAACCAAAAGGTTGGTGGTTCAATCCCACCCAGGGACATAATTGACCTTGTGATCACATTTTGGTGATATTTAAGTAGACAAGTCAACATTTCAAACCCCCTCTTATTGTGTAGGGTACCTGGCCTTCTCTGATGTAATCAGAGTTAGATTTGATTCAGTGATTTTATAAAAAACAGCTAGGAAGCACAATTTAGCAGTGGGTTGCAGAGAAAAAAAATATGCTGGCAGAAAAATCCAATTGAGTGATTAAACAGCTCTTCATTTTCTGGCTTTATTTTTATGCTAACAAATTTGTTCTCTGAAAAGTGTCCACAAAGCCAAGTCTCTGATTAACACCTTTGTAAGGATGGTTTTTCACCTATTACTAAATTAAACTTGCTTCATTGGAAAGGCAGCAAGATGCATCCTCATTTCAATGTCTACTGAAATAATACAGGTTGACACCAGGAAACATAAACGCCACTGCATCCTTGCTGCTTTCTCATGTGGAAGTCTGTTTAATGTGAAAACAAGGTGATATCTAATTAGCACACAGGTAAGGAATTACGAAAATCTTTATTTAAGGGTGAAGATGTTTCTCACAAAATTGTTGCCCCAATGCATCATTGAAATTCAAGCTGGAAAGATGATTTTAATATATCACTTGTACATTTTGTATTGCTCTTCTGGTGACAATGTAGTTTTTTTGTCAATTACCATTTTAATAACAGGGTAAAGAAAATTAAGTGGATTTTTGAAAGAAAACTATACTGTCAATATACTATTAAAACAAATTAAAATGGTAAAAGTTTTTGTACTTTAAGTAAAAATAAAAGAGCAAAAATATCAATCCCAGTTTTGATTACTTAAATTAACAAAAAAAATGCATATAGCAAAGGATAGTTTCAATCTGCCTACCTCTGGGTTATGGGTCCAGCATGCTTCCATTGCAGTACTCTGCTGCCCATGTCAGTGCAAGAGATCCTGAAGCACTCACTCATCATGGGAAAGTACCAATGTGTTTATTCGTTGGTTGATGGAAGAAACATCTTACAAAAACTCTCCAGATTATTGATTTTTTAATGTTTTTCTAGGAAACGTTCTAGATGTATGCTTATTAGCCTTTGTCAGTATGTACTTTTTGCAAAGTGTCTCTGTGGCGCAATCGGTTAGTGTGTTTGGCTATTAACCAAAAGGTTGGTGGTTCAATCCCACCCAGGGACGTAATTAACCTTGTGATCAGATTTTGGTGATATTTAAGTAGACAAGTCAAAATTTCAAACCCCCTGTGATGGTGTAGGGTACCTGGCCTTCTCTGATGTAATCAGAGTTAGATTTGATTCAGTGATTTTATAAAAACAGCTAGGAAGCACAATTTAGCAGTGGGTTGCAGAGAAAAAAAATATGCTGGCAGAAAAATCCAATTGAGTGATTAAACAGCTCTTTATTTTCTGGCTTTATTTTTATGCTAACAAATTTGTTCTCTGAAAAGTGTCCACAAAGCCAAGTCTCTGATTAACACCTTTGTAAGGATGGTTTTTCACCTATTACTAAATTAAACTTGCTTCATTGGAAAGGCAGCAAGATGCATCCTCATTTCAATGTCTACTGAAATAATACAGGTTGACACCAGGAAACATTAACGCCACTGCATCCTTGCTGCTTTCTCATGTGGAAGTCTGTTTAATATGAAAACAAGGTGATATCTAATTAGCACACAGGTAAGGAATTAAGAAAATCTTTATTTAAGGGTGAAGATGTTTCTCACAAAATCGTTTCCCCAATGCATCATTGAAATTCAAGCTGGAAAGATGATTTTAATATATCACTTGTACATTTTGTATTGCTCTTCTGGTGACAATGTAGTTTGTTTTTGTCAATTACCATTTTAATAATAGGGTAAAGAAAATGAAGTGGATTTTTGAAAGAAAACAATACTGTCAATATACTATTAAAACAAATTAAAATGGTAAAAGTTATTGTACTTTAAGTAAAAATAAAAGAGCCAAAATATCAATCCCAGTTTTGGATTACTTTAATTAACAAAAAAAAATGCATATAGCAGAGGATAGTTTCAATCTGCCTACCTCTGGGTTATGGGCCCAGCATGCTTCCATTGCAGTACTCTGCTGCACATGTAAGTGCAAGAGATCCTGAAGCACTCACTCATCATGGGAAAGTACCAATGTGTTTCTTCGTTGGTTGATGGAAGAAACATCTTACAAAAACTCTCCAGATTATTGACTTTTTAAAGTTTTTCTAGGAAACGTTTTAGATGAATGCTTATTAGCCTTTGTCAGTATGAACTTTTGCAAAGTGTCTCTGTGGCGCAATCAGTTAGTATGTATGGCTATTAACTAAAAGGTTGGTGGTTCAATCCCACCCAGGGACCTAATTGACCTTGTTATCAGATTTTGGTGATCTTTAAGTAGACAAGTCAAATTTCATACCCCCTGTTATGGTGTAGGGTACCTGGCCTTCTCTGATGTAATCAGAGTTAGATTTGATTCAGTGATTTTATAAAAACATCTAGGAAGCACAATTTAGCAGTGGGTTGCAGAGAAAAAGAAATATGCTGGCAAAAAAATCAAATTGCGTGATTAAACAGCTCTTTATTTTCTGGCTTTATTTTTATGCTAACAAATTTGTTCTCTGAAAAGTGTCCACAAAGCCAAGTCTCTGATTAACACCTTTGTAGGGATGGTTTTTCACCTATTACTAAATTAAACTTGCTTCATTGGAAAGGCAGCAAGATGCATCCTCATTTCAATGTCTACTGAAATAATACAGGTTGACACCAGGAAACATTAACGCCACTGCATCCTTGCTGCTTTCTCATGTGGAAGTCTGTTTAATGTGAAAACAAGGTGATATCTAATTAGCACACAGGTAAGGAATTAAGAAAATCTTTATTTAAGGGTGAAGATGTTTCTCACAAAATTGTTGACCCAATGCATCATTGAAATTCAAGCTGGAAAGATGATTTTAATATATCACTTGTACATTTTGTATTGCTCTTCTGGTGACAATGTAGTTTTTTTTGTCAATTACCATTTTAATAATAGGGTAAAGAAAATTAAGTGGATTTTTGAAAGAAAACTATACTGTCAATATACTATTAAAACAAATTAAAATGGTAAAAGTTATTGTACTTTAAGTAAAAATAAAAGAGCAAAAATATCAATCCCAGTTTTGATTACTTAAATTAACAAAAAAAAATGCATATAGCAAAGGATAGTTTCAATCTGCCTACCTCTGGGTTATGGGTCCAGCATGCTTCCATTGCAGTACTCTGCTGCACATGTAAGTGCAAGAGATCCTGAAGCACTCACTCATCATGGGAAAGTACCAATGTGTTTATTCATTGGTTGATGGAAGAAACATCTTACAAAAACTCTCCAGATTATTGATTTTTTAATGTTTTTCTAGGAAACGTTCTAGATGTATGCTTATTAGCCTTTGTCAGTATGTACTGTTTGCAAAGTGTCTCGGTGGCGCAATCGGTTAGTGTGTTTGGCTATTAACCAAAAGGTTGGTGGTTCAATCCCACCCAGGGACATAATTGACCTTGTGATCACATTTTGGTGATATTTAAGTAGACAAGTCAAAATTTCAAACCCCCTCTTATTGTGTAGGGTACCTGGCCTTCTCTGATGTAATCAGAGTTAGATTTGATTCAGTGATTTTATAAAAAACAGCTAGGAAGCACAATTTAGCAGTGGGTTGCAGAGAAAAAAAATATGCTGGCAGAAAAATCCAATTGAGTGATTAAACAGCTCTTCATTTTCTGGCTTTATTTTTATGCTAACAAATTTGTTCTCTGAAAAGTGTCCACAAAGCCAAGTCTCTGATTAACACCTTTGTAAGGATGGTTTTTCACCTATTACTAAATTAAACTTGCTTCATTGGAAAGGCAGCAAGATGCATCCTCATTTCAATGTCTACTGAAATAATACAGGTTGACACCAGGAAACATAAACGCCACTGCATCCTTGCTGCTTTCTCATGTGGAAGTCTGTTTAATGTGAAAACAAGGTGATATCTAATTAGCACACAGGTAAGGAATTACGAAAATCTTTATTTAAGGGTGAAGATGTTTCTCACAAAATTGTTGCCCCAATGCATCATTGAAATTCAAGCTGGAAAGATGATTTTAATATATCACTTGTACATTTTGTATTGCTCTTCTGGTGACAATGTAGTTTTTTTGTCAATTACCATTTTAATAACAGGGTAAAGAAAATTAAGTGGATTTTTGAAAGAAAACTATACTGTCAATATACTATTAAAACAAATTAAAATGGTAAAAGTTTTTGTACTTTAAGTAAAAATAAAAGAGCAAAAATATCAATCCCAGTTTTGATTACTTAAATTAACAAAAAAAATGCATATAGCAAAGGATAGTTTCAATCTGCCTACCTCTGGGTTATGGGTCCAGCATGCTTCCATTGCAGTACTCTGCTGCCCATGTCAGTGCAAGAGATCCTGAAGCACTCACTCATCATGGGAAAGTACCAATGTGTTTATTCGTTGGTTGATGGAAGAAACATCTTACAAAAACTCTCCAGATTATTGATTTTTTAATGTTTTTCTAGGAAACGTTCTAGATGTATGCTTATTAGCCTTTGTCAGTATGTACTGTTTGCAAAGTGTCTCGGTGGCGCAATCGGTTAGTGTGTTCGGCTATTAACCAAAAGGTTGGTGGTTCAATCCCACCCAGGGACATAATTGACCTTGTGATCACATTTTGGTGATATTTAAGTAGACAAGTCAAAATGTCAAACCCCCTCTTATTGTGTAGGGTACCTGGCCTTCTCTGATGTAATCAGAGTTAGATTTGATTCAGTGATTTTATAAAAAACAGCTAGGAAGCACAATTTAGCAGTGGGTTGCAGAGAAAAAAAATATGCTGGCAGAAAAATCCAATTGAGTGATTAAACAGCTCTTCATTTTCTGGCTTTATTTTTATGCTAACAAATTTGTTCTCTGAAAAGTGTCCACAAAGCCAAGTCTCTGATTAACACCTTTGTAAGGATGGTTTTTCACCTATTACTAAATTAAACTTGCTTCATTGGAAAGGCAGCAAGATGCATCCTCATTTCAATGTCTACTGAAATAATACAGGTTGACACCAGGAAACATAAACGCCACTGCATCCTTGCTGCTTTCTCATGTGGAAGTCTGTTTAATGTGAAAACAAGGTGATATCTAATTAGCACACAGGTAAGGAATTACGAAAATCTTTATTTAAGGGTGAAGATGTTTCTCACAAAATTGTTGCCCCAATGCATCATTGAAATTCAAGCTGGAAAGATGATTTTAATATATCACTTGTACATTTTGTATTGCTCTTCTGGTGACAATGTAGTTTTTTTGTCAATTACCATTTTAATAACAGGGTAAAGAAAATTAAGTGGATTTTTGAAAGAAAACTATACTGTCAATATACTATTAAAACAAATTAAAATGGTAAAAGTTTTTGTACTTTAAGTAAAAATAAAAGAGCAAAAATATCAATCCCAGTTTTGATTACTTAAATTAACAAAAAAAATGCATATAGCAAAGGATAGTTTCAATCTGCCTACCTCTGGGTTATGGGTCCAGCATGCTTCCATTGCAGTACTCTGCTGCCCATGTCAGTGCAAGAGATCCTGAAGCACTCACTCATCATGGGAAAGTACCAATGTGTTTATTCGTTGGTTGATGGAAGAAACATCTTACAAAAACTCTCCAGATTATTGATTTTTTAATGTTTTTCTAGGAAACGTTCTAGATGTATGCTTATTAGCCTTTGTCAGTATGTACTTTTTGCAAAGTGTCTCTGTGGCGCAATCGGTTAGTGTGTTTGGCTATTAACCAAAAGGTTGGTGGTTCAATCCCACCCAGGGACGTAATTAACCTTGTGATCAGATTTTGGTGATATTTAAGTAGACAAGTCAAAATTTCAAACCCCCTGTGATGGTGTAGGGTACCTGGCCTTCTCTGATGTAATCAGAGTTAGATTTGATTCAGTGATTTTATAAAAACAGCTAGGAAGCACAATTTAGCAGTGGGTTGCAGAGAAAAAAAATATGCTGGCAGAAAAATCCAATTGAGTGATTAAACAGCTCTTTATTTTCTGGCTTTATTTTTATGCTAACAAATTTGTTCTCTGAAAAGTGTCCACAAAGCCAAGTCTCTGATTAACACCTTTGTAAGGATGGTTTTTCACCTATTACTAAATTAAACTTGCTTCATTGGAAAGGCAGCAAGATGCATCCTCATTTCAATGTCTACTGAAATAATACAGGTTGACACCAGGAAACATTAACGCCACTGCATCCTTGCTGCTTTCTCATGTGGAAGTCTGTTTAATATGAAAACAAGGTGATATCTAATTAGCACACAGGTAAGGAATTAAGAAAATCTTTATTTAAGGGTGAAGATGTTTCTCACAAAATCGTTGCCCCAATGCATCATTGAAATTCAAGCTGGAAAGATGATTTTAATATATCACTTGTACATTTTGTATTGCTCTTCTGGTGACAATGTAGTTTGTTTTTGTCAATTACCATTTTAATAATAGGGTAAAGAAAATGAAGTGGATTTTTGAAAGAAAACAATACTGTCAATATACTATTAAAACAAATTAAAATGGTAAAAGTTATTGTACTTTAAGTAAAAATAAAAGAGCCAAAATATCAATCCCAGTTTTGGATTACTTTAATTAACAAAAAAAAATGCATATAGCAGAGGATAGTTTCAATCTGCCTACCTCTGGGTTATGGGCCCAGCATGCTTCCATTGCAGTACTCTGCTGCACATGTAAGTGCAAGAGATCCTGAAGCACTCACTCATCATGGGAAAGTACCAATGTGTTTCTTCGTTGGTTGATGGAAGAAACATCTTACAAAAACTCTCCAGATTATTGACTTTTTAAAGTTTTTCTAGGAAACGTTTTAGATGAATGCTTATTAGCCTTTGTCAGTATGAACTTTTGCAAAGTGTCTCTGTGGCGCAATCAGTTAGTATGTACGGCTATTAACTAAAAGGTTGGTGGTTCAATCCCACCCAGGGACCTAATTGACCTTGTT